>NC_079911.1:462446-749881 GCF_024868665.1 Triplophysa rosa
TTTCCGGATCCAAATGCTCTGATTGCATAGGCAAAAAATAAAAAAAATGCGAATATACACTAATTGTTTGCTGTAAAAGCACGATTTGAGCCTTATCACCAAACGAAATTCTAGAAGTCAGACAGCGGTTCTTTCACAATTCGACTTTACAAGAGGATCGTTACCGTACAACCCCGTGTAGACCCGCAATTATTTTTGAAGCGTAGATAGCGTGACCGCACTTATCCGAACCGCAGATGGCGTGACTCCAGTCTTTGTAGGCGAAGTTGAACCGTGCCGAAGAGAGTAGAGAGGATTCACATCCCCGCAAAAACTTTCTCTTATTACACCGCTATATGATTCCACTCCGCGTTTTCCATTTGACGCTCGCTCCTCACAGTCTGTGTCCGCTCACTGAAGACGACAGATTGTTTCATCGACAGGTAGATGCAGTAGAGTCTACTAGCTGTTGTTGTTGTTACACTTTCTTTGCTTTTACAAAAAACGTGTTATGAAAAGTGTTGTGTTCTGCAGACATCTCTGAATAAAAACAGGTAATATAGAGTTTATTTCTAATATTTCCCGTTCTGTGGCCATAAGCGGTTCTTGTAAATAATACGCAAACACTGTTAAATCCATCCATGTAAATAAAAAATGAAAACATTCTGCTAACTAATAAACAAAGTTAAAACAACCGAACTACGGGACGCGTGAAGGGACAAACTGCGTTTAGATAGTTATTTCATTTCTGACGTTGAGATCTCTGGCAAAATGTAAATGCTAAATTAAGATGATACCTTGCAGATATACCATTCATGGATTCATGGCCTGTGAGCTGCATTAAACTGTCTCTTAGATTTACATTTAAGAATTTGACATTAAAATGATGTTATGTTAGTCATAAAGTAATTAAAACGATTTATAACAGAGGGGTGCCCTATTTGCCCTGCACAACCTCAGTTAACTAGACTTTACAAAACTATGGACCCATCTCATTATTATGAAACTATTTAAGCCATAATAAGACGTTTCATCTCATTATATGAATACAATTTTAATGTGCATTTCAAACTCATAGATCTGTCATATGCTTTACTGATGGAATTGCAATAGAATACTAATATATTTTTAACACTTTACACCGTTGCATTTGTTAACATTAGTTAAGCATTAGATTACATGTCTGCATTTGTTAATCTTTATTTTCAGTATTTACTAATATTTTTAAAAACATGCACCTGAACTAACATGAACAATTGTATTTGGCATTAACTAACAATAAACAAGATTAATAAATGCTGACAACTGTATTGCTCATTGTTGGTTTCATGTTAATGCAGGTGTTCTCAAATTTTAGATCCAAGACGTATAATCTCTCAACATCCTCGAGAAATACAGGGAGAACACACACATTTGTTCCTTTTTAGTAGTTTTCTTATTATGGATCAATAAATTTAATTTTAAAATACATAATGGTAGGGCTGTATGATTATGTCAAAAACTATACAATATCAAGGGGACTAATAATGTTGATTATTAATGTTGATTGGATTTTACATTTAAGTATGTTTGAAACTTCCTACACGCTATAAACGCACCACTTGTGGCTCCCACTGTCAAAACAAGCATTATAAACGTGTAAACCAATGAACACGTGTTATTGTTAGTCAATGGAGAGAAAAAACATTTACTAATGCTAACAAACACATGATTTTAAATAGTACGGGGGCCCCGAAAACAACTCAAGTCCAGGGGCCCCCACCCTCCTAAGTCCGGCCCTGGTCCTGGCCAAGATAGGCTGCACAATTTAGTTACATGACAACATAGTTACATTTAAATTTCATACACAAAAACATACAAAATTCACTCAAAACAATTGCAATCAGGTGACTCTACAACCAAATCCTTTAAAATACATTTAAAATTATTTAATGATACCAACTCTTAAACCTAATTTGTCTTGTAAGTGGTTCCAATCAAATAGAGCGGCATAACTAAATGCCCGTTTACCCACATTTGTCTGAATTTTAGGGATGTTTAAGAGATAGTAGTCCTGTGAACGGAGCCCATAATTGTTTACACCCTTCTGAGAGATATTTTGCTGTAGGTATAAAGGAAATAACCCTAAAATAACTTTATATATAAATAAATACCAATGCTTAAGTCTACGGGATGACAATGCCGGTCATCCAACCCGAGAGTACAAAAAGCAATGATGAGTAAGGGCTTTTGAGTTGGAGATAAACCTCAATGCACCATGATAAACTGAATCCAACGTCTGTAAACAATGCTTAGGTGCCTGCATATATATGATATCGCAGTAATCCAGTACTGACAAAAATGTTGCTGCTACCAATCTCTTCCTTGCTGCAAGAGAAAGACAATTTTTGACCTTAATTGTTTCACAAGGTTTTGAATATGAGGCCCATAAGAAAGAGAATCGTCAATTAAAAATCCCAAATAGTTACACTTAGATACGTTTTCAATCACAAGACCTTGAAGAGTAGTAATTGAGCATGAACTTGAATGTACAGACTTATTTTTGGTAAACATCATAATTTTGGATTTCTCCGCATTTAGAACAAGTCTTAAATCGCTCAATGTTTGCTGAACTATGTTAAAATCCATTTGAAGATGACTCACTGCCTGATCCAGTGTTGGTGCAGAAGAGTAAATCACCATGTCATCAGCGTACAGATGAAAATTTGAATGTACTAGATTCTCCCCAATATTATTGATATATAAAATAAAGAATAATGGCCCGAGGACCGATCCCTGTGGAACACCAATCTTTACATTCCGAGTACTCGAAGTAATTCCCTCTATTTTAATACATTGAGATCTATCTGATAAATAATTTCCAAACCACCCAACGGTGTTTGCTGATAAACCTACACTAAATAGCCTCTGCTTCAAAATTTCATGATCTACAAGGTCAAAAGCCTTAGATAGATCAATAAAAAGAGCAGCACTATGATTTTTATTGTCCAGTGTAGTGTTGTCACGGTACCAACATTTCAGTAGTCGGTACCAATACCAGTAAAATTCCACGGTTCTCGGTACCAATTTCGGAACCAAAGCAAAACACCAGTACATGCTAATTGAAACACAATTTTATTAATAAAGCTCATTGTTAATATAAATGTATAGAAAGCAATGCCATTTTGTATACATGAAGTATAAGTTAATTGTTGCTGAAACGGTGCTCACTGGGGTCTTTCATGCTGATGAACATCCTCCTCAGTCTGCTGCTGTATAAGACAAATAGAATAAACTTCAGTAAGTCAACTAACTGAACAAACATGCATATGCAATATTAGAACAAACCTCAGTTTTTATACTGCATTTACACAAGATTACTTACATTAAGGTAACTGTATATTAAAATAATAAATGCAACAGATATATTTTTATTTAGTTTAATTGTGACTTTTTAAACCTAATAGAGTTATCTATCCAAGACATATACATTGCTAGTCATACAGTTAGTATGCTAGTTTTCTAGCACATAGATTTCAGATAGGCCTATATAAAATAGGTACTGTAAACCCCATCCTGTCCTCCCATTTATTTTACCCCATTACAGTTATAAAAGCATTAAATGATTAATAAGGACACTTGACTGGATTAGCATTGGCGCTAACAAATTAACACGCAATCAGGGATGTTTGTTTTAACATAACCTTTAACTTAACATATGCATACAGAATTTGAAACTTACCGCTTGAATTGTTAATTAAATCCGGATGTTTCCTCCTTTCACCACAAAACTTTGTTCGTTTTCTTCGTGAAATGACTTGAATCTGAAGTATTTCTGTGCGCATCTCTTGTGGATCGGAGCCGCGCTTATCCGCTCATCACGTCTTATTTCATCTGTAAAAAGTTTCCGACTGACAACCTGTCAGACAGAGCATCAGTACCCGGTTGACCCGGTACGTCGGTGCTACCGGGTCTTATGAAAATTAGGTACCGACAACTTTTTTATTTTTAGGTACCGACTTGGACCCGAAGTACCGGGACTTTTGACAACACTAGTCCAATGAGACCATTAAATCATTTATTACTTTTGTAATTGCTGTGGATGTACTGTGTTTTTTTTCCTAAAACCAGATTGGAACTCTGATAAAACATTTTTAGAAGATAGAAACTCTTTTAATTGATCATTTACAAGCGATTCCAGTACCTTTGATAGTATGGACAATTTCGAATGCCTATAATTATTCAATAAAGTTTGGTCACCTCCTTTAAATAGAGGCCGCACATACTGTAAGCCGTTTTCCAGATAGAAGGAATTTCATTTGCAGACAAGGAAAGGTTAAAAAGATAAGTTAGTGGTAGTGGCACAATAATATCAGCTGACAGCTTTAGAAAATGTGGATCCAACATATCTGGACCAGCCTGTTTCCTACTATCTAAAGATTTGAGTGCCTTATTAACCTCCAAAACTGTTACTAAGTTAAAATCAAATAATTGTTTTAATTTAGATTGATTTACACTAGAGTTAACAGTTGATGGATTGTCATGGGTCAAGATTTGGGGCTCAAGTCGTCCCAATGGCCACAAAGTGTTCGTTAAAACAGTCTAATATCTTGACCTTGTCTACAATTTTATATGAATTCTTAATAATGCATGATGGAAAATCAGATTTTGAGTGATTCCCAAATGAGACTTTTAATGTTTTTCCAAAAAGATTTAGAATTGTTTAGATTATTAGTAATTCCTGAAAGGAAGTAGTCAACCTTAGCCTTTCTAATTGCAGCAGTGGACTTATTCCACAATTGTCTGAGAATTAACCAATCTTCCTTTAAATTAGTACTTCTGGCTTTAGACCATGCCAAGTTACGTTCTCGAAGCAAATTTGACAATTCGGGGGTAAACCATACATTATTTCTACCTTTAACTCTAAACTTTTTTAGAGGAGCATGCTTATTTATTACATAGGTAAAATTTTCATGAAAATAATTCCATGCATTTTCAACCTCTGGAATAAGAGTTATTTTTCCCCAGTCGCAGGGTGATATAATTCATGTAAATAGGCCTGCTCCTCGAAGTGTTTCATATCACGTTTAATAACAATACATGGTTTAGATTTGGGAATTTTTGTATTTCTAACCGTAGCAACAACACAGTGGTCACTTATATCGTTCACGAATACAGAAGCCATGGAGTATTTATGAGGGACATTAGTTATGATTAGATCAATTAAGGACAAATTTTCAGGACGTTTTATATTTGGTCTTGTTGGGCTATTTACTATCTGAAAAAGATTAGTCGAATTACAGTATGCTTTTAAATCATCTGATACTGGTTGCAACCAGTTCCAATTTAAGTCACCAATCAAAACTAGTTCTTTAGGATCTAGATCTGATATTATCTGTGCCAAAGTAGATAAGGTTTCATTTACTGCTGAGGGTGGCCTGTAGCACCCAACTAGTGTAATATTGCAGGTTTTAGAAACCTCAATGTTTAGAGCTAAAAAATCAAATTGATTATTTACTGATTTAGAAAAAAGTACATTCGTAATATATTTATTTTTAATGTAAACTGCAACTCCACCTCCTCTATTAGATCGATCAGTCCTATAAATATTATAACCAACAATGCTTATATCCCTATTTGAAATAGATTTTTTTAGCCATGTCTCTGATAGGACCATAATATCTGCATCAGTGCAATCCGCCCAAATACGTAACATATCCAACTTTGTAAGTAAACTACGAACATTTAAATGAACAATCCCGAGTCCAGTCCTTGATTTAAAATCAGCAGATGTGTTAAAACTTGTGACAACATCAGGACCTGGATTCGGTTTTACATTTCCAGAAATCAAAAGTAACAATACAAGCGCCCTCTGCAATTTAGATTTCTTCGGTACATTTTCTTCATTTGTATAATAATACAAAAATAATCTAAATAATGTTGCAAAACCATGATTCTCGCAAGCCTTATCAAGTGACCAGAGTCCAAGCTCCTAAATAAAAAAGAAAATAATGAAGTAACACTCCTTGTGTTTTCGAGCGTACCCTTTTTTGAATAATTTTCTGTTGATCTTTCACGGAATTGTTTAACACCGTGAAAACTTCTACTACCTGCTTCCACACTGCTCGTCATAAAGAAAAATATAAATAATACCAAAAAGTATAATGCCATATTTAACTTGTCCTGAGTTTAACAATATGCAGATTATTTGTAGAAATTGTCCAGTAATACCAGAAGACTCTCCCAAGGCTGTTTCAGAGGCGATAATATCAGTCTCATGAAAATTCCAAGTTGAGTAATATTAAAAACGAAGACTTTATCCGGTAAAGTGTGGTACTCATCAGGGCCAAACGATCTCAACACAGCCGATTTCGGAAAGTGCACTTCAGAAGATCCAAAGCCCGTCTTTGTTGTTCCTTTCTCCGGCAGAGTGCGTTTATTCAACAAGGCCAAAGATCTCTGGCATTACTCCAAAATTGGGGAATCCGCTCCAGAAGACCCAAAGCCCGTCTTTGTTTACACTTTTCCGGTAAGGTGCGTTTCTCATCGAAAGACCAAGCGATCTCTCGGCATTGATTTTTAAAACACTTAAAGTTTATATGTTTTTAAAACAGAGTCTTGAGATTTATAAAAACAAACGAAAAATGATACAAAAATTGGACAACCTTATGCTTCAACAAACACAATAGATAAGACGTGCCGCCATCTTGGATTTCCTTTCTCTTCTATAAAATGCTGAATATGTTCATATTTATTCGTTAGACATATAGTCTATTTGTAAAACACATGCACACTTATGATGTAGCCTAGAAACCCTTTTTTAGAAACAAGGGTCTCTGTATAAGGACTTGATCTTTTGCAACTTTATACTCATTCTCAAAACTACTTTATGCATTGATTTGTCAGATTAACTGATAAGTAGTTATGAATGGCAGTTTTCTGCAAGTATATTTTGCTGTAAATCTGTCGTATGATAAATGTAATAAAAAATTGACCCATGTCGGGATACGTATCGCATCGTAAAGTTGTTGGCGATACAATGTTGGGTTCATATGTGATTGACTATTGTTGGTCTCAAATGAGCAAATGTATTGTGATGACAATCTCTTAGAGCCATTATATATTTAAATACATTTCTAAAAAAATTGGACTTTTTAAATCAAATATGAATGTTAAAGCACTATTGTTTTAAATAGATTTCTCTGTCACACTTGGTGGCTTTGTTCAGTAATGTCAAAGACGCTTTTAGGAGGAACTTTATAGTCACAAGTAAGAAATATATCAACAGGAAATGTGGAAGAGCCCTCAGCCTCTCAGAATAAACACTGATCTCACTGTCGTTTCCATCAGGACGTGTCGGTAAGATAAAGAACGTTTTTATGAAGCCATTTTCCACCCCATGCAGCACTTTGAATGAATTCTCAGTATTACCTTGTAGCAATTTCAGATGTTTTATGACATTGCCGCATTATTTATGCGGTACAAAAGTGGGCTTAGTCAGTGTCATTTACTTACGTATTATAAAATGATAAAGACCTTTGATAAAGCTACTTTTATACCACCACATAAAATTCAATGAGTTCAAGTGAAGCTCCCTCTTTACAAGAGTTAGTTACAGTACTAGTTAACTGACACTATCTAGTGTAACACTATGTGTCAGATATTTATCAGATTATATAAAATGATAAAGGATTCAGGAACAAAATCGTTTACACAACTGTTAACAAATGTGTATCGAAAACAGTATTTAATAAACGTATTTGACCAAATATTTATTTCATTGAAGTCATTAAAGAATAAGTGAGTCATTGAAATGAAGTATCTGAACGAGAGACTCGAGTGGTTTATTGTTTCCTATGTTTACTTCACTTTAAGCTGTGTACGCGTAATAGGGTAAAACAAAACAGTCATGAATCTTTGTGTCAGACTCTGCTGCTCAGAAAAAAGCGTTTTACTGGAAACTATTAGGTTTCATTTTTAAAGTTACGTGGCATTACTTCAGTTTATCCCCAACATCAGTATTAACAAACCATTTCATCTATCTTAAATGATCAACGTATGCAATGGATACACGGGTAAGAAGTTTAGACTCTGTGTGAAAATGTGATTCAAATGTAAAAACAACACATTCAGTTTTCACACAAAGATACGCATACATGTATTTTCTTAATATGATGCTGTATACTATAAGAGAATTATATTTACATGTCTTCATTTAGTAGATGATTTTAGTGAAACGGTATTTGATTGAGTCAGTCATGAGCACAAGAATCCTCCAGTGTTTCTTCATGTGTGATCTGTGGACAGTTCATAAATCTCAGCAGTGGTGTTTGCACACACAAGTGTTATTAAATGAGTGCTGGCCATCTGTATAATCAATACTGGACTTATTGTGTTGTATGAACTTACTGCACCTGCGTAACAGCACACAGATCATCAGAATGTTGCTTAAAGTCTCCAGCAGGTGGCGCTGTCTTCTCTCACTACAGCACTCGCTCTGATTGACTGAGAGCAAATACATCTGTAAACATCTTCTGGATGACTTGAGCCAAACTTTCTCAGAGAAGAAAATATATTAAAGCTATACAGAGATATGGAATGATGATTTTCAAGAGCACAAAACAAACAGACCTGAAATGAATCCGTCACCATGATTTCGAATGTCTATTTGCAGAAATGCACGCGCCGCAGGGATGAGTGTTTGTTTTGCCGGACGTCAGTGTAGTGGTCATGAGTTAATGTGAAGGTGACTGGACATTTCCACAGCGGTGAGTGGGTGAACGGCTGAACGGGTTTGTTTGAAACATCTTTCCTGTTGTAAGTCACCCGTCCGCCTCCTCTTGTCAGTTCCTCATGCAAATGTCAGGATGAGAATGTGCAGGTGCTGAGCTTTCAGGAGGATTTCTATACAACTGAAGAGCTCATCTAAAGGGTGCCGAGGTCTTTTTAGGACTAATGTGTCACTATATGAGTAACCCACAAACATACAGTAAACATACACAAACTGAAATGTTCAGACCATCTTTCCACAACATGACTGTTTGATCGGTCTGAATACACATATTGAAAAACCAAACATCATTTACATCATATTTACCACTCACTCACTCACTCATACTGAACAATCTGAACACTGAGCGAGACAACAGATGCCTTCATCTTTCAACAAATAATCTGAATATACAGCAGTGACAGATCTGAGAACAGTGAAGCGAGCGATTATGATTCACAATTCATAACATTTCTAGAAAAATCATTATCTGACTGTTCTGTAGTTCACTCTCAATGACATACAGAATGTGACGGAATGTTCATTCAGTTTTCATTTTCAGTGGAGATGTACATGATTGTGTGCTCTTAGAGTACTTACAGTAAAAACTAATACAATAATAATGTATTAATAGTTATTTAGTTGAATGCTTTCAGGAAATCTCGGTGGCAACATCATTAAGGAGAGAAATGAAACTCAGGTTCCCTTTCTGTCGGTCTCTCGACATTGTGTCGAACCGACAGATTGGGGTTCGTCTTGAGAACCTATCATCTTCTGAGTATTTTGAAAAGGCCAATGAAAATTGGCAAATGAAATTTGCATGCCGGGCTCCTCCCCGGATGTCCGGGTATAAAGGGAAGCCGGTGTGCTAATTCATTCACCGTTTGTTCTTCAGAGTCTGTGCATCTGATGAGCGACACAGTGATCTTCAGTGATCAATGTTCTGCTGGAATCTACGACGTGGTGCAGCGGATGGTCCCTTCCTGCAGTGACTCTCCCCTGGGCGTCTCGGCAGTTCCGGAGGTGTTTGAGCAAATTTCCTTTTCTAAAAGAGCAAATTTCTCCAGCGTGGCTTGTCCCGCTGTTCTCATGGGTGCAACACACTCATCGAGGAGGGGGACGGACACAATGTCTGCTTCCAGTACGCTGGAGCAGACGTTGTGGATACGTCCTGCCCGCACTGCGGTCGGTTGACGATTCAGACATTGCGTCACGGGTGGCTGTGTTCCCACGGGACTCAGCCACCACCTCGTCTGCTCCCCGTTCTGTGACGGCAGGACTACGGCCCTGCCACCCGCTACGGCAAGCAACGAGGGTGATATGAGGATTACTGTGAGCGTTAATCCGCCAGCCACTGGCTCACGGACCGTTCGCACCTCGTCTCGCTAGTCTGACCGTTCCCCAGGAGACGGTCCCACTGTCTTGTTCCTCAACCATGTATTCGGAAACGGTGCGTGACAATGATGAGATGTCCCTTGCAGCATCGGGGGGTGACGTACTGCCATCCGACTCCGGCGATTCCTCGGAGCTCCCTCCCTCGGGGGGTCAAGCCCAGGAAGAAGCGGACGTCGAAATGTCAGCCATGCTTTCCCGGGCCGCCGTGAGCGTTGGGTTGCAGTGCCCGCACTGCCTCTCCCGGCGCCCGCGACTGGATACATGGTGCCTCGGGCTTGAGCGCGGCTCCAAGCCGCGCCCACCCCCAGTGCCGTGTTTACTGGAAGTGCATGAGGAACTTAGTATGACCTGGAACGCCCCGTTTCCGGCACGTTCACGTCAAACAAGTTCTGTCACCCTCTCTTCCCTCGAGAGTGAGGCAGCTAGAGGATACGTCGATGTCCCCCAGGTGGAGTATGCCGCCGCGGTGCACTCGTGCCCGCAGCCTGCGGCCACCTGGGGGGCTCGACATAGACTCCCGTCCAAAGCATGGAGGGTCTCGGCATCTCCGGTGTCGAGAGCTTACATTGCTGCGGGCCAAGCTGCCTCCTCTCTCCACGCTATGGCTCCTACCAGGCCAAGGTGTTGAGAGAGCTCCACGAGGGTAAGACGGACCCAGTGCTTATGCAGGAACTCAGTGCCGCCACCGACCTCGCTCTATGGGTGACCAAGGTGACCGCGCGGGCCCTGGGTCGGACGATGTCCACACTTGTGGTCCATGAGAAACTCCTCTGGCCGAACCTTGCGCAGATGAATAACGCCGAGAAGGTCCGCTTTCTCGACGCACCCATCTCGCAAGGGGGGGGGGGGCTGGTTAGTGATTCTGTCGACCCGCAGTCCTCGACAGTAAAGAAGCAGACCGAGGATATCAAGCATATCCTCCCGCGCCACGACTCGGCCGCCTTGGCTGTCGAGTCCTGTGAACCGTCTGCTTCCCAGCAACCCTGGTCCTCTTCGACGCCCTCCGGTTCTGGCTCCCCCACTCAGGCGGCCCCCCGGAAGAGACATCGAGGAGGGGACCGTCGCCCCATCAGCAGCCGCGGCAAAAGCAGCAGCCCTCATGGGAAGACACCGGGGAGATCAAGAATACCATCGGGCCCGACCCCGGCCATTCCACGCTGGGTGGTCAGTCCGGGACGCCTGCCCCGTCCCCAACGGCCCACTCGCTTAAGAGTTCTCTCTCTCTGGGTGTGTATCACAGCCGCTCTCACCCTCTACACGACGGTGTTCGGCAACTCGATGTTGCGTCACGACCCAATGTCGAGGATAATCAGTAGCCCTCAGCACTCTCAATCGACAGTGCGTTGTGCTACATCATCACCAGGCAGGTAAGTCAGCAGAGCCGATCTCCTCCCCGGGGGCTTCCCCACGGCAAGGAGACCCCTGTCTCGGTCCCTGGGAGCCTGACTAGAGCCCCCAAACCGTCACGGTGGCTACGGGATACGGTCCGTCTCGGCTACGCAATACAACTTACCAGACGCCCGCTCGAGTTCGGGACATCCTCTTACCTCAGTCAGAGGCAAGGATGCTCCCATGCTTCGGGCCAGGGTCACCAGCCCTCTGGCAAGCAATCGTGCTCGTCCCTCTGGCCGAGATGTTCAACGGGTTCTGCAGCTCGTACTTCATCGTCCCCAAAGAAGGGGGTTGCTAGATCTGCGTACCCTGAACAGGCACCTACTCAAGCTGCCGTTCAGGATGCTCACGCAGAAGCGCATCCTGGCGTCTACCAGACGTCAAGATTGGTTTATGGCAATCGACCTGAAGGACGCTTACTGTGATGTCTTGCTTTCGGGCGGGCATATCAGTACAGAGTCCTCCTTTTCGGTCTGTCCCTGTCCCCACGAGTATTCACGAAGACCGTGGAAGCCGCCCTCACTCCCCTCGGGGAGAGAGGTGTGTGGGTACTAAGTATCTCGACGACTGGCTCATCTGGGCACACTCGCGAGATCTGTTGTGTACACACAGGAACCTGGTGCTCCGGCACCTAGATCGGTTTGGACCTCAGGTCAACCGAGAAAAGAGCAAGCACTCCCCTGTACAGAGCATCCTCTTTCTCGGTATGGAACTCGACTCTGTCTCCATGACAGCGGGACTGACACAGAGCACGCTCAGTCAGTGTTGAACTGCCTGAAACACTTCAGTACAAGGGTACATGGCATCCTTGGTGGGGGTGGTCCCCCTCGGGTCGATGCACATGCGACCGCTCCAACACTGGCTACAGAGACGGGTTCCCTGGAGAGCGTAGCACACCGGCAGCAGGCGTATGGTCATCACGCCTTTCTGCCGATGCACCCTGACCCCCTGGTCTTTAATGACCTTCTTGCGGACACGGTCCCCCTTAGGGCAGGGGCAAGGCGCGTCGTAGTGATGACGGTTGCCTCCCTGCAGGGTTGGGGTGCCGTGGGCAACTGCACGTAGTGTCGGGGCGGTGGACGGGCCCCCGCCTGCGTTGGCATTTCAACTGCCTAGAGTTGTTGGCTGTGCTACTTGCACTGAAGAGGTGGCAACCTCTCGTGCAGGGCAAGCACATGCTGGTCCGGCAGGACAGTACAGCTGCCATGGCGTTATTAATCGTCAGGGTGGCATTCGCTCACGGCAGCTAACACGACTCGCCGCAGCGCTGGCTGCCCGCCGCAGCGGTCGGGGGATGCTCTCAGGCTCCTCAGACCAAACGGTGAATGAATGAGCATGCCGGCTTCCCTTTATACCCAAACATCCGGGGAGGAGTCCGGCATGCAAATTTCATTTGCCAATTTTCATTGGCCTTTTCAAAATACTCAGAAGATGATAGGTTCTCAAGACAAACCCCAATCTGTCGGTTCGACACAACGTCTCGTTCCCTCCATCAGGGAACTGAGGTTACATACTTAACCAAGACGTTTGATGGATTTGTAGCTCTGATCGAACTAAACGTCATGTAATGTCATGTATGTGAATGAGCAGATGTCTCCGTTGAGATGATTCAGTTTAAACAAAGCTGATATCACAACCTGATGAAGTGATGATGTAAACATCCTTTTTTGGAAAATAAAACAACAGCAGAGAAGTGAGAAAGTGATTGATGTTCATGATGAGTGGGTTATGTCAGTGGTTTTAGTTTTAAGAGTTCAGTTCACTCATGTGGAGCGATATCTGTAGAAGTTTCATTAAATGTTACTCTGAGACTGTCATGTTTTCCCTGTGAAAAACACGTTCAGCCGTCGCAAAGGAATTGACTTTTGAAAATCAGATTCATTTTTTTGCCAGGAATCGTCTGATTTTGCTGCGTAAAGTTGTCTGTCTTCAAACAGAAATGGTTCTTTTAAAGGCATGAAGATGTTGTCAGGTTTAACTCGTGGTGTTTCATTATGAGCTCATACCTGCATATGTCATAGAGTTAATGATGTAGTGTAACATGTTCTCCAGACTCTCATATCTACAGGATTTATCTCTTCATCTCTCATATAGAGTCAATCTGTGACTGGGTGTTTAGAAAGTTTATTTATTATACAGTTCTGGAAAACAGAAGGAAGTGAATGTGAAGTGTTTTATTTGCATGTTAGAGGCGTGGCTTTCCGGACAGGGCTTAAGACTCGTCCCAGACTAACTGAAATGTGTCTTGATCAATAATTGCTTCATGTTTGAGATCAAAGTACAGTGGCCAAAGAGTCTTCATGGTGGACACCTCTTAGAGGAAAATGTTTTCTCAGATGTCTTCTCAGATTGCTTTGATGAGAAATGTTTGAGGTTATATTGAGATCGTCAATAATATTTTGATTGCAGACTTGACAGATCTGAGCTCAGTTTGACACATTGAGTTGACATCTCTTCTCAAACTCTGATGACGGACACATTTCTGACTCTTCTTCTCCTCTCCATGAGACTTGAGCAAAAGTTTCCATTTGCTCATCATTTCATCTCATTGATGTCTAATAATTGAGATACTGAATATTTATCTGTTACATGAAATCTGTCATCGAGGCTCCTAATTTATGTTGTCTTGTATTTATTATGCTGGCACTCCCCAAATTTGAAATGTAAAACATTATGTGTGGACCCCAGCTCAACCCCCCGTGTGTGTGCGCTCATTGTGTTCAGGTTGTTTTTTGTTGAGTGCACTTTTCCTTGTGTTGAAACTGTGTTTATTAAACAAGCTAAAACAACTTCACTTTCAGAAAGGTTGAATGGAAACATTGCATTATGGGACACTGTGGACATCTGGATGAGAGAGAGAGAGAGCGCTTTTCATCTTCAGGATGCTAAAGCAAGAGGCTTGTGTTCTTTACTGGCTCTCACAGAAAGCATAATATTTACACTGGTCCTATAATTATAGTTTTTGTCCTTTATTTTTTATTTTTTTGATGACCATTTATGGCAATGAAAAACATACACCTGCAAAATGTGTCCGTAGCTTTCTACTCCCACACACACACAGTTCACGAAGTTCACAGAATATTTACTCCAGCGAAGACGCTTTAACGCAAGATAACAAAATGAAGTGAGTCATCCACAGATGGACATGTTGTGGATTAGGAACAGACCATGAATACATAAAAAAAATATATATATTCTAATGAATAATGAATAATAATAAGAGCTCTGAATAGATTGGGGATTCGATTTTCAGGGTGACACCTCAATGAAGCTGAATGATCAAATGACAAGAGAACGATTCTGAAAATTCTTGTAAAATATAAGTTTAGATTTATTTCGATGCTTTTAGTCACAATATAATTCTCACAGCTGTCTTTCTGTAGAGTTTTGATGAGTTTACTAATATAAAACTAATATAAACTAAAATGATTTTCGTCTTTTCTATGTTGCCACACGGCAAGAGTGATAAACAGACACGTGTTCCTGATTCTAGTCTTAATGTTCTATACTCTAGGTGTTTGTATACTATAGGTATAGGTAGGTTTGTATACTACTCTAGGTTGTAACTTTGATTATGGAAATAACAGCCGGAGATGTTTGACACTAAGCTGTAAATGTATCCAAGACAACAAAACCCAAATAAGTAAGAGGAGAGGAATATTATAGATAATGTTATGATGGATTCATGTTCAAACAGGCTTTACGCTTACACTTCTCGCCCCTCCTAGAAACTCACTCTTTTGTGTGTGCGTGTGTGTGTATGTCAGTTACTGCTCATTCCAGAACATCTAAAGTTGTGTTGATTCTGTCTGATCGTCACACATGTAAGGATGAAGGGTGTAATCCTGTGGTCTCATTCTGGAAGTAACATGTGAGTTCAGGCCACTTTAGCAATAATACTACAAATGATTGTGGGATTATTAGAATTCTTCACTTTATTTTGTATCTGTCATGTGAATGTAAAGCAGAAGAGCAGATATGGATGATGTTTTGTGGAAACAGGGGGTTGTCGGGTCGTACGCATCTTCACATGTAGGCGTCATGTTTATACAGATTGCGCTCATGGAAAGTCTGTGATATTTCTCAGAAAAGTCCTTTGGAAATTTGGTCCCTAAGTGCCTTGACCTCACTACTATAAATTGTTTGTTCGAAGAGTTTTGGCGTAGGTGAGGAGAAGTCACCAGTTGCGTATCTCTGTCACTTCATGTTTAAAGGAGATGAAGGCATAGAGTAATTTGTGCACGGTACTACACAATGTTGGGACATGAATCATATATACAGTATATGTATATGTTGTAGTGTTGCAGATGGGTAACATTGCAGAAAGATTGAAGGTGACCCCCGGAAAGCAATCGCGGATCTGCCAGATTTGGGTTGACAGGTATGCCCTCACGCCTCAAGTATATGACTTCCTCAGCTGAACACAAGATTGTCCCCTGATGTTCTCATACAGGACACCAGATTAAATTCAAATAAAAAATGTTTGTGAATTTGAAATGTAAAGAGATCTGAGTGACAAATTCAACATGATAACTTCCGATCTCTTTGCTTCTTGTGTGTCCCGTCTATTTGTCATGTGATATTTGGTTAAGAGACACGACCTCTGAACCCTCAGAATGTGATGAAGCACTTCTCTGTATCTACATATTCATTCTCTCAGGACATGTTTTGTCACGGGCACAGATTTATCACCCATGCTTTATTTCTGTGACGTTTCGCCTCTTTTTTAGTATTACTTCCATTTTCATCATTCAAACATCAGGCACACATTCTTATGTGTGTTCATCATTGTTATTTCATTTTCCTTCAGACTCTTTTACAGTTGTTTAGAGCCTAAAGAGCAAAAATGAAAACTAAAGCAGATAGTTTGACATGTGTTTGAGCAGTCAGGTATTTCAAGTAGATGTCATCACACACAGAGTACAGTAATGCTGTGAAGCTGCATCTAAACACACACACACACACACACACACACACACACACACAGACGTGTGGTGAAAAGTGCTGGAGGAAATGAATGTGTACATACAGTACAGTAATCCTCATGTAAGAGAGAGAGCGTGTTTGAAGAATTCCTTTAACTTCATCCATCTGTGACGCATTAGCATTTGTAAAGGAGGAAGCAGTCTTGGATTTCCTGGCCCACCCTACACCCACCTGTCAGAAACCGCCGTCTACCTGAAGACACCAGAGTTTCACTCAACACCCACTGACTGAAACTGAAAGCATTCACCTGAACCTGCTCGCAGCTAACAGACACTTTCATTCAACAAGATCTGCCGTAAATCTGTGACAGGATCATATACGGCGGGAGTCGCACGCCATGATGTAGATCACAGATCTTCATCAGAGAACAGCGTGAGCTTTAAGCATGTCTGGTCCTGTCAAGCTTACCGTGTTTTCGTCATCGATGTGTCGTCACGTCAAGGGAAAAAGACAAATGACACCAGTATAATTTACACAATTACAATTTACAATGAGGTTGTTCAGTATTTGTTAACATGAATTAAAAGTGAGCATTACAGTTTTGAGCATGTCCTAATCTTTCTCAATATTAGTTCAATTGATCGTGTTAGTTGATTGGGCATTAACTAATGTTCACAATTTTTGATTTTAAAATGTATTAATAAATGCTGAAATTAACATGAACTAATATGAATAATTACTGCAAAAATATTGTTTTGTTAGTTTATGTTAACTAATGCATTAACTAAGGTTAGCAAATACAACCGTACTGTAAAGTGTTAGCAGTTATACTTAAAGATGTTAAAATAATAACAAGTGTTTATTGTGATATACAGTCGTGGAAAACATGAAGAGACCATTCCAAATGTTCATGTAATCATCATTTCTAGATGTATTGTGGTCATTTCAGTCCAGTGTCTGTTAAATTTCAACAAAACCAAAGCTCAGGAGTGACCTAAAGTCATCCAACAGACTGACAGCATGACAAGACACAAGAAAACTGTCAGAAAAATCTAAACATGATTGTTGGACTTTTCCTAAGTACATGTAGAAATATGAGTGTTGTGTCTGAAGTGAAGTGAATCTGAACAGAGCATTGAGTTTCTCCAGTTTTAATTTTCTGATTGGCTTACTAGGACTAGGTGTTATAATCCCACTATTTCAGCACAGTTGGATTGCCCAATAGGACATTTCTCTGCACGCCTTACGCATGACGGGGGGGAGCAGTCAAGAATATGAATAGAGGAAAGGAGGTCTGAGGTTTCACTGGTTCGTCAGGTAGGCGTCCTCTGTGTTTGGGGGATACATGATTATAGAAACACATCACATAGCATACTTACCTTTCCTTGCCATTGTCAGAGAGACATCTCATGAGTTGTGTGTCCCAATGTCATCACATTATCCTGAGTGAAAGAGGCCTTTTGGTGAGGTGCTGCTGATAATGCCCTTTGTATGGTTCCCATCGATGCCATGGTCAGTTGTGCACCTCAGCCTCATTGGGTGTTTCGGCCCTTTATCACAAGACACCCTCAGCCCACCGCAGGGTGATCGGACCTGGGTGTGTCGCATTGTTACAAGGTCATCTGCAAATAAATGCAAACAGCAACAATATTTTTTCTTGGAATTTGACAGAAATATTGTTAGTAGTTCACAGAATGAAACAAAAACGACCATTTTACCTCAACACATACCTACAGTATAAATGGTCAATTCAGAAAAACAGAAGATAATGTTGTAATGGTCTCTTGATGTTTTCTGTGGCTGTATATTATTGTATGAGTAAGTAGGAAGAACCCTAACAAATGGTTTGTCCCATTCTCTCAAAATTTGCATATTTCCTCTAGAAGCTCATAAAACTAAAAAGCTAATAAAAAAGATATTTGCTCTCTCTTTTCTCGAATTTTGGCTAAAACACCTGTTAACAGTTGAGTGGATTGATCTGTCAACACTTTTACACAAATATTATGGTTGTACATTTTTAACAAGTCATTTTGACTAAAACACGTAAAAATGTTTTTCTAAACCATGTGCTCAGCAGTTCTAGACATACATGTTGAGGATAGGCCAAGGCCAAAATAAAAAAAAGTCAACTGTGTTACCCAGGTAAAAAATACCCCAAACAAGTAACCCTGAGATAAAAAATAAAAGTGTTGGACATACTTATGCTTTGGGGAAAAAGAAAACTTTCTCTCATTTTTAAACCGCAAATGCAACTATAATTCTAGAAGAAGCAGTATGTTCAAAAGCCAGAAGCTCAACATTTCTGTTTATATAAAACTAAATAACTTAAATTCACAAGAATGAAAGACGGCGGTGAGCGCGCACACACACACACACACACAGACAGAGAGAAGTAATGTGACACATGAAGCGTTGGTCCCGCCTCTGGTGCAGTAAAACACACATGCTCACCTCACAGAGACTACTGCACAGTTGGCCACCGGAGCGAGTGCGCGGAGAACTTTCCATCCAGAGACTGACAGCTGAACGGAGCCCAGAAATCCCACATCCAGACTGCAGAATGTCTGAGAAGAAAGCCAATAAAGATGGAAAAAGAGGAGATAAGAAAAAGCAGAAAGACTCTGAGAAAGCAAACCCGTCCGACAGCTCTCCGCCAGGTAACCGTCTCTCTCTTCTGCCAGTTTTGTGAATGGATCGACAGGTTGAATAGATCCTGAGCTCAGGAGTCGACTGGGACGTTTGAGCACGTGAGCTGGGGACTGAAGCCATGAGGCGTTACAGATCTGAAGGGGTTTATATCGGTTGGTCATTGAATGTCACTTCAGCTTGATTATTTTGATGATTTTTTCTGCTTTTGGCCTCTGAGCCACGAGAGCGACCAGCAATACATGTGTGTGTCTCAAGCCACATATTTGATGTTATTCGTAGTCATATTTTGTTGATTTGTGTAGTTATTTAATGTTTTGTGTAGTTTACACATTAACACGTTTGTCGAGTCGTTCTTAAGTGTTTGTGTAAGAATTCACCTAAAGCCCTCAACGCTGGTGGTTAATTTTTAATATATTTTATGACAGATGTGCCACATGGCTAACTCGCATGTCACATATTCTCACAGAAAGAGATCAGTGTGGATTTCATGGACTGATTCATTTGCAAACTCGAACATGTTCACGCAAGCTTCAGATGAAACTCAAGAGCCGCTCGCTCTGTATGAAGCTGCCAGATGAAGAAGAGATTGTGGGAGTGTTAGTGAAACTAGCGCTTTGACATTTCTCAGTTCACACACACACACAGTTGAGTTCAATGGGAACTCTCCATTGACATAATGACTTTTATACTGTACAAGCTGTTAGGGATGTAACAATATCAAAATCTCACTGTACGATAATACCTCGGCATAAAATCCACGGTACAATATTTATTGCAATGTTTAAGATGACAAATGATGACTTGTAAACGTGCCATAAGAATCCTCTTTTCTTGATCCTCTAATCATAACTGTTGTTTAGAGGTATGAGTTATAGTATGAGATGGACCTAAAAATCCCTTTTCTAAAATAAAATAATTGCACCAGATGGACCTTGACAGAGGTAACATCTATGATTTTTTCTTACATTCTCTATGTTAAAGCCCTGGAAGACCTATCATTTAAAACAGTCATGTGACCACCATAATATTGAGACAATTTTGCTATTGCAATAACACGATATCCATAATATTGTTACATCCCTACAAGCTGTATATTATATCCCATAAATCAAACTCTCACACAAAACTTTCTGCATTTTTACATTCAAGAAAAAAGCACGATTTAGTTTGATTTATAAGCTGTTTTTCTCCCTGAGATGAAAATGGTGGGTTATTGGAGTATAAGGACACACAGGATCAAAGCAGAATTCCTGTAATGTTTAACATACAGTGATGTATTTGATGCCTGTTCTTGTAATTTCTGCACACGTCATGCTTGTCAAGCGGTTAATGGGATTCGTGTCTGTGTGTGTGTCTGAGGACACAAATCTGTGTACTGACGTGTATAACAACGTAAACATGGTTTACGGGGACACTTCCTGTGTCCTCGTAAACTACATCGCTTAAAAAACATACTAAATGATCAATTAAAAAAAAGAAAAAAGCTTTTCTGCGATGTTAGGTTTAGGGGTAGGAAATAGAATATACCGTTTGTCATTACGTCTACGGAGAGTCTTCGTAAACCGCATATACAAGTGTGTGTGAACTTGTTTGGAAATGACTTCATTCTTCCATTGAAAATCACTTTGGGACCAGTTGCTTAAAATCACTGCAGAAATGAGTCAGACAAGTGAAATGAGTTCTGAAAGAAACTGATGATATTTCTACATCTCATGTGACATCATTATTATTCTACACAGTGTTAATGCGGTTATAAGAATGATATGTAATTCAGTCCCACGGGGGAGTGTTCTTGCTCAGATGGTGCTCTTTTGTAGCTCAAGAGATTTGATGGAGTTCTCAGCTGTACTTGGTCTCAGATGGTCCTCTTAAAAGTGCTCAAGAGAAATAAATGAGAGTGTAATTGTGTGAACACATGAAGAGTCTGGAGGTGTAAATGAATGTAGATCGTAGAGGTCAAATCATCTGGATTTGATGAGAAATTCTTGTTGTTTGTTCTCTACTTTGCTTACTCCAGCTTTATCCTCCAAGTAGCATGGCCTTGTAAACGAACGGTTATGTTTAGTGTGTTGACAAAATGTTATATGCTCTCCTACTTGTAAGTGGCTTTGGATAAAAGCATCTGCCAAATGAATAAATGTAAATGTAAATATTGAGATCGTCAATAATATTTTGATTGCAGACTTGAGAAATCTGAGCTCAGTTTGACACATAGTTGACATCTCTTCTCAAACTCTGATGACAGACACATTTGTTTTGCTCTTGATGTGAGCTCTGAAAGTGATTGTGTCTGCAGTACAGTATGACAAGCATTGAGATGATTCTGGTGAATGTGGACTCTGATCTGACTCAGTTTTGCAGTCTAACACACAGTGTAGGCGTTTCCCCAAAGGGAGTGGGTCTGTGACATAAAGAAACAGCTGAAGACCACCGGAAACACACACACACACACACGACAGTTCTTCAGCACACAACAGATCCGCGTGAGTGTGTTGAATGAAAAGTTTGTGAGGTCCCACAGCATCGCTCTGTGATAAAACATGAAAGACTGGTTTTATGAATCTGTGATATCACACTTTGAAATGAGTGAGGTTGTGTTCACTTTCACTAGTGATTCACAATAGAGCAAACTGTGCCACGGGTCTGAGGAAAGTACAGATACTTGTGCTTCAGATCAGAAGTGCAGAATAATATTCACAAAGCAAAGCAAACCTTCGGTTCACTGTAGATGAATACACGTGTGTGTGTGTGTGTGTGTGTGTGTGTGTGTGTGTCTGTAACTGTTCTTTATGATGAGAGATTCAGATGTGTCTCATGATGTTTCAGTGGATGGGATCACACATCAAACGCAGTCATGACATGTACACTGACGTCCAGTGAGTTTGTGTTGATGTTCCCTCTGAGAAACCTTTAATATCTTCATCTTTATAATGTGTACTCGCCGCATGAGTTCAGCTTTGATTTTATTAAGAGAATAACAGAATTATCGTCTGGAGTGCAGAGTATTATTGTGATTAATCTGGTGTAACAGCTGTAAAATATGCTATTAGATATTGGAGACAGTTGGAGGAGAAATGTTTAATAATAATACAAAAAGAATCACCTTCATAGTTTTAATGCAGAATGTCCTTTTTTCTTGTGATTTTGATGTGATGTTCATGTGTGTGTGTGTTTGTCTTTCAGCTGAACCCAAGCTGAAGGACCTGCGGAGCAGCTCTATAGAGGACGGAAAGAAGATGATCCTGAAGTGTGAGCTCGTGTCTGGAAACCCAGAGCCCAACATCAAGTGGTACAAAAACGGAAAAGAACTCGCAGGCAAAAATAAAGGCAAAAGTATAAAGATTAAGAGAAATAAACAGAAACCGTAAGTGCCTTCAGCCGAACTACACCTGTGATGAAAATGTGATTGATGTGAATTGAGTTGAGACTGAAGTGTTAATGCACACGTGATATGAGCTTTGATATGTGATGATGTATTTGAGCTGGTGAACTGAATCAGTGAGATGATCTAACACTTTCTCAACAACAACACTAATGTTACGGGACACTTCCACAGGAGGAAAATCTTAGAACTATCCATCAGGAAGTTCACGGAGGCAGACGTGGGTTTATACACGTGTGAGGCTGTCAACAGTTTAGGAAAAGCAAACACATCTGCCAACATAACCGTCATGAAAGGTAAGCAGCATTTCATATATAACACACATCAGACTTATTCTGTGTCTTAAACATGACTTGTTGATCTTCCTTCAGTCGGCCGATCGGTATATTATACTATAGAATATTATTATGAATCATTTCATGTGTCTGGAACAGAGAGTATTGTGTGTGGAGGAAGAGATCAAGGAATGTGATAGTGAATATCAATATAGGATTTCTGAAGGAGGGAAATTCTTCTCTCAACCTCAAGTGCTTCTCTATCCAGCACACCACACCCTTATATTCCTGAGCCAATCAGACCTCTCGATGTTCGACATCTCGTCTCTGAATTAGAATCTTTGATTGGATGGATTTACAGGTTATTGATTGGTTGTGTTATAGATGAGTAGTAGCGTGAGAGCGCTGGTCATCATTACAGATCTACAGCACATCTCTCTCGCTCTCTGAATTTAACTAACAAACCTTTTTTAAGAATAAACTAGTGTAGTATAGTTTCCATTTTTTCACATTCTTAAGATTGTCACGAAAGCTACAGACCAGGACACTGAGAAATCCAGTAACAGGAAATGTATTAGCAAACAGAGCGTTACAACATGAAACACCACAAAGCATACACAGTGACGAGACGGGACAAACTGAGTGAGTTAATATCGAGGGAATGCACGTGCGTCACTTTTCCACGTGAACACGCCAAAACACGCTCCCTTGAGTGGCAAAATGGGTGCTTACAATATCAGGAAATGAAATTCCGCGCAACACATCACTGTCCGAGGACACCTGGTTCCTTTCTAAGTCATAGGGATCACCGTCGAGTCCAACTGCTTGTAATTTAGGTAAATAATTGCGTGTTTCAGTCCCGGTTTCTTTGTTTCTCCTATTGAAAGCAGCCATTTTGCTGCACGTTTTACCACTCAAGGGGGCGTGTCCTGTGACGTCAATGCATACCCCCTGTAGAGTCCTGGTGATGAGGAGATCGCTGGCAAGTGAGGGTAATGACGATGAGGGTGTGTGGAGGATCATGGGTAGTGTAGTCCAGGGGGCGAACAGACTGGGAACTGACAAAGATAATAGTCAGCAGAATTATGAAATCACAAAACAGTTGTGACAGCAAAATAAAAAGTAGAGAAAAACATAGAGTTGATATAGAAAAGAGCCTTTATCTTATCTCCACCATAGGTGCTGTTTCAATATACTGTAATGTAGTGATGTTAATATGATTGTGAGTACGATGATGTTATTACTGCACATGATAATATTGTCAATCATTCAGCTCCAGTAATCTGGTTGACACTTTTATTTGTAGAATTATTGTAGATGAGCTCATTGTGTTTTGTTCAGGCAGTAATGCTTCAAGTATCTGATGTAGGTTTGGTGTATGAGCTCATGTGGTCTCGTGTCACGGCTGTAACAGAACAAGACAAGATGTCATTCATGTGCTATTTGAAGCGATATCATTCAATATCAGTCTCTGGATATACTGATGATCTGAACAGGTCAGTTGTCAATTACAGCGTCTAGACGTGAGCGGCGGTCTGCAGAGACCTGACCATTAGTGATAGACAAAACATGAAGCGATAAGAAGCGATTGTGAAATCACATGATGATGATGATGAAACCTGACGGTTCTTCATGTGCTGTTGTGTATTCCTCTAGCGTGCCCAGCGTAGTCCAGATCTTAAGTTTATTTTGTCCTCAGTCACGCCACACGCGTCCCTTTGGGAAAAGCTTTGAGGCGGAGAACACGCTGAACCTCCAGCACATGAATAATTACACAATCCTGAGTGCTCAGACTGCTCCTGGATCAGCTTTATAATCACACATTCACTGACAACACATGATATGACTGACAGCTAGAGTCGACTGTTTTAGACTCGTTGTTGGCTTTTGACAAAAGAAACTTACTTATATAAGGCAAATGAAATGATTTCTTTTTTTAATTGAAAAGTTTTTTATTTTTTATTAATAACTTTGAAACTCATATGACATTTTTTATGAGAGTTGACTGGAGGGTGAATAGAGGATTAACATGACAGATTATTACAATTTGATGAAAGCATATTCAAGTCACAGTTCATCCAAAAACAAGAAGAAATGATGAAAAAAGTTCTTGGGTGAACTGTCGGCACACAATACATGTTGCACAATAAAAGCAGGAGTTAAAAGAGATTTATTTGAAATGTGATTTGATGTGTGTGTGTGTGTTGGATGATCCTGCAGCGCTGGCACCAGTCGGGCGGGCAGCTGGAGGTGAGGGCACTAACACGCATCAGACGTGACCGTCTCTCTCTGACTTCATGTGTCTGTCTGCTTCAGAGAGAGAGAGTGTGTGTGTGTGTGTCATGGGCAGGAGAAAGAGAGAATCTATGGCTTGAAAAGCTCATATTGTTTGTGTGTCAGCACAGAATGTTATTGAATTGGTGCCTGAGACCTTGTTGCGTGTTTAATGAAACTTTTGCCTCGACGTGTTTGGCATGAAAAGCACCTCATCTGCTAATGCAGCAGTAACCCGTCACCTGCCAGACGTCTTTTAAAAGATGTCGTCCCTGACACGTAAAGAAGGATGAAAAGAACAGTGATGTTCATACAGCAGTAGCTGGAGCACTGTCATGTTGAAGGTGATTCTGTGAGAAACTCCAGCAGGATGTGAAGCATCTGTCCCTACACAGTGTAAGTGTATGTCATTTCCTCAGCAGAGGTTAAAGGTCATGTCTGTTGACCTGACCTGACCTCAGGATCCTGCACACACACCCACACACGCCCTCATGGAGACGTGACTCTTACTCTAATGAAACGTGCCCATTCACCCCTCTGATCCCTGCGCATCCCATAATGTGTCGGTGTGTCTGTCCTCTGTGTATTCTCATAATCTGACAAAAGAAAACAATGTGATACTTTATGATATTAATTTTATACAATTAATAAAGTATTCAAAATTAGGTAATAATGTAATCTTAATAGCGTTATTAAAGCCACAATATGGAAGAATTTTGTTATGAAATATCCAAAAATCACTTGCACAGTGTGATATATTTCATGCAGTTGTGTACTTACATTATCCCAAATGTTCCCAAGAATGTGCAAATCCAGAGAAATTCCTATTTAAAATAATGGCCCGTCCCTTGTCTCCCTTGTATTTGTTGAATATCAGTGACTTAATATCCGCTGCTCCGCACTACCCTCAGTTTCCACTTGTAGAAACTACGGCAACACGCACATGTGGAAGTGGTTATACAGCATCTGTTGTTCTGTTATTATGGATCACGATTACTCTTTGGCGAGTAAAGGAAACCCAAAAAAGCGTAAACATAGGCCAAACGAGGCAAGCAGGCTTATGGACAAACAAAGAAATAGAACAAGGATTAATATCGGCGTGGCGTTTTCTAAATGGAGAGAGCTTCGTGACCAACTTGGACTCGACAGAGACTCCGCTCTCGCATGTGTTTTAATAGACAGGTAAGCACATTTTTTATTGTACACGAAATACTCGTGCACAGATTATTTGAATAGTTATGAATGCAGTTACCCTATGAAATACAGTATATGTCGCACAAAAATATGTAGCCAGTAACGTTACTTGTAAATGCTGTGGGTTCCTTCCAATTTACTTTTTAAACGACGACTGTATGACTGTTTTAAACAGGTAAAACTGTGTATCATTACGCTACCAAATCAATTGACAAAGTCCAATATCAGTCGCGGGCTAACGTAGCATTACATTCCACGTTTCTTGCAAGCTAATTCATTACGATGACATAAAATAAAATTCATTCATTACCTCGTCTGTGAACATGATGGGCGATCTCCATACGCCTCTGGATGGTGAAAACGACATGTCCCATAATTCCACTCTCCTACATAACGTCATTTAACTTCACCTTTTGTTGTTGTTTCGAAAGTGTGCCATCTAGCGGTCCAAATATTCCATATTGTGGCTTTAACAACTTCATATTATTAAATAAGATTAAATATCAAGCCAAAGTCATTTTTGTGATTTGCTGTTTTCTACAAAAAATTGTCCTACACAGAGTAAAGAACATTCATCTTGATATCTTTACTGGCTGAGTATTAAACTGGCCGTACCATGTCAACTATTTGTTCAAGTTTGGTCGCAGAATTTTTGAGAAATTACAATGTAAAGACAAGCTTATATTTAGAGATGAAACACACTTGAACCATAATTATCCTGTCTATGTTCATTAAAGCTGAGATTCTCCCGTTTCCAGTGTTATCTGACACATGCATGGGGAAATTCTTAATGTTGGTGTTGTAAAATAGGTCTATTTATTATGATGCGCAAGTACAAAAAGCATAAAAACATTGAAACAAAGGAGGGGACCACAATAGATTGATTGTAGCAACAGTAACCAGTTCAATTCACTAGAATGATTTGTATTGTTTTATTAATAATATAAATAATAATGAAATAATATTAATAATAATTCACTCGTTGCATTCACTCCCCATTCATTTTAATGGCAGTGACGCATCTTTTTAATGGAGAGGCTCAGAGATGACGTATTTTTGTAGGCTAACCCGGAAGTAAGCACCGCGCTGCTTCCCTCGACTGAAAGCCTATTCATTTTTCCCATAGACTTTTGGAAGATCGCAAAAAATAAGCTCTGTGATTAACAACGGTTTATGATGTTTACATGTTTTGTCAATCAAGATAATCTTTACAAATGTACACAACATTTGCCGAAATACAATCGTCAGAAGTAGGGATGTTAATGATTAATCGACGATCCATTAATTGTCAATAACAGTTTACTCTAAATAACTTAAAGGCAGGGTGTCTGATTTCTCTTAGCCGTTGTTGATGTTCAAATCACCAAAAACAAACACACCCCTACCCCCATCTGTCGCTTTCGTCAGCGCTCGGTAGGGCTGAACGATTAATCGAAATCGAATCGCAATCGCGATGTGAGACGTTGCGATTTGCTAATCGCAAGAGGCTGCGATGTGGAAACGATGTGAAATATAGGAAACGCGTCTGTTCCAAGCCCGCTTTGAGTGGCATTCTTGCTAACCAACAGAGTGAGCGCACCTCCGTTATGCCTAATAAAAATAAAAAAAACAGAAAGCGGGAGAGAGACAGAGTGTGTTATTATGGCATCTGCAGAGTCAGATCGATCATATTAGGCAAATAAATACTAAAGAACCATCCAATTCAGAAGACCGCACACACAGCCTGTGTTATACTCGCTCACTCTTTTTATTCAGGTGAGGAAGATGGAGTTTTGCGTGGCTTTTGCGTGCTGTCATGCCTATATACTGCAGAGGCATATTTCAGTATTAATGTTAACCAGTAATCGATTAATTGATCCTTAATGTGAATGAAAATCGATTATGGGAATTTGTCTAAATTGACATCCCTAGTCAGAAGTAAAAAGCTGACATGATGCTATAAACAGACTGCCCTTAAGGTCGCTGGATATCAACGTCACCACCACCAAGCCTCCGACAACTCTTTCAAACTTTATTAAAAATATGTTCCCTGCTAAGTAATTACTCCGTGAATGAATCCGCATATACGTTTGAAGAGATTTGTGCCCATGTTGCATTATTTGTGAGCTTTAATGCGCGATGACATCTAACGTCCCCGCCAAAGGAAGTAGTCGCTTTTAACAACTTGTTAGCAACCGTCGTTTTTAAGACACAATAAGGCTTTAAAAATCACAAGCGGGTTTTAATTGGTGTTTTTTGTCATAGAATAAAACGTGAAAATATTTAGAGGTTTTGTTTAACACAGACCTTATTTCGGGCGATTTACCAAAAACCCATTTAAAAACACAGCGATGGAACCGGAAGTGCTAAACTGCTAACTCGCTTCTGGGGTTTGCATACAAAAATACATCATCTCTGAGCCTCCCTATATCTATCCTCTTTGGCCATTTCACTTTCAGATTCAGAATTCATCACACCAGCATTCAAGAACCGAATTATTTCGGCACGAAGCAGTTTTAAAATGTATTCAAAGTAAGATCTTGAGCTATGAAACAAGTAAGCAGTTTCTGAAATTTGGCTGATGACACATTTACATATTTGGCAGACGCTTTTAACCAAAGCGACTCACATTGCATTATACTATTTGTTTCTGACTATGTGCAATCCCCTGGGATCGAACCCATGACCTTGGTGTTGCTAGCGCCATGCTCTAACCACTGAGCCACAGGAAAGCTATACACAGAAGCATTCACACAGAAAAAACCCAGCTAAAGTCGCAAGTTCCTTGCCTCACACCGCACTGACCTGCTTTTTGATCATGCGATTTAATATTATGGTCTGTTTTAACTTTCTAATGGTAAAAAGTGGTTTTTAAAATTAATCATCAGGTGTTTCTGTGCATAAAGCAAGCACAGAGATGATCAAAACCAATCTTTAAGAAGCCCAGCTCTGGCATTTTTGGTTGAAATATGAAATGTAGTGTCAATGAAATAATTAATTTCTCGCATTTATCATATTATAAACAACAATTTAAATGATATAACATGAAGGTTGGTTTATGATTTGTCATTTACAGCAATAAACACAAACTACATATTTTTGTCCGTTTTATGGCTATAACAACGCCTTAGACCTCATAATCACATTCTGCGATTTTAGCCAGGAAATCACAGGCGGGGTCACATATGTGAAGTAACCTGCAATTTCATGCTATAAACAAAGATGGCGATAGAGAGGCAAATGTTACAGATTTATAAAACGGATAGTTTCAGTCCCTCATTCTGATTGGTCAACAGCTGTGCTTTATTCACGATACAACAGCTATGACCACTTCACTTAACAATTCCGTCTATCACTGCACACCCTTAGCAACGTTAACTAATCATTCCGTTGCTGTTCACTGTCAATTAGGGACTAGAGGCTTTAAGTGATTTTACTTCATTTAAGTTGCATTGATACAAATTTTTTGGCTTTAATATTTGTGTTGTGTGGTAACCGTTTTATAAAAGTAATAAGGTACTTGAGGCAAGCGCTTTATCATGAATAAAACACGGCTGAAGGGGTTGCAGGCAACCCTAACAACGCCCTTCAGCTGTGATTTATTCACGATAAAGCCAATGCTTACTTAAACCTGTTTAAACATATCATTTTAACTTGTTAAATCATTCAGACATTTGTTATAGAATCACCACAGTAGATTTAACGCTTCACCGTTTGAAATAAAAATATCACTGAAGTACCACAGTAGTAACAAATGACAGATTGATTAGAATGATTAGCCTTTATTTTTACATGTTAGCAGAAATGAAGTGTGAAGAATATGAACATAAAATCACAGTGTTTCAGCGGGACAGTATTTTTCTCTGGAGTCTGAGCCTCATTCAGTGTTTATGGGTCACGGCGGGGGTCTCATCCATCTCCCGACCCCTGAGTCAGCGGTCCTTCGGAATGGACAAGCAAACGTGATTACAGAGAAAAGTAAAGGGCAGACTGGAAATATTCCAACATTACTCCAAACAAATCCAATTAACATGAAATAAAGAAAGAAGAAGATTCGGTTGGTGTGATTGGAAGATGTACACACATAGTTTGTTCTTCTTTTGTTCCTCAAGTGATTTGATCATTTTGAGATTATTTTGGATTCAATCAAATGTCTTTTGCAGTAAGTTTCAGCGTTGCCCCTCCTGCTCTTTAGATATCAGAGTATGGGCCATTGAAAAGCCCATATCATTCAACCACTAATAGAAACACCAGTATTGCATTCCCCTGAGAATCCTCCCGTCAGTGTGTGATCCTCGGCAGAATCAATGAGAGGTGGATGAGTGAATGGGAGAGAGAGAGAGAGAGAGACTGTCTGCATTCAGCTCTCTCATTCGCTGCTGTTCCTCCTAATTGGATCAAGTGCAGACTTGTCCGGCTCTGCGCATTGTGTTGAGCGTGTGAGAGGAGAGCGATACCAGACAGATGAGAGAAAGAGAGAGCGAGAGAGAGAGAGGAAGGGTGTGTGTGTGTAATCTTCACTCACATCTCTATTGGTCCCGCATGAGAGTCTTAAGCCACCGGCTTTCACTCTGTTCAGAGGTGCCAGCGCTTTGATCGGACCCGCACCTGCCACTTCCGGATGATTCAGCCATTTTCAGCGGTGGCTGGCGGCTACACAACAGCGTGAATGCGCTCCACTCCTCCTGCCCTGCCCTCAGGTGAGTGCTGCACTCTCTCCGGACCTCTCTGCCTCGCTGTGAGGTGGGATCCACCCTCGGGCTACTGCACGCGTCTGCCTCTGGAGCACATGCTTTATTTATAGACTTTCCTAGGGTGTTGTTCTGCTGCTCTGCCGGAGAGAGTGAGAACAAACCTGGAGGACAGAAATTAGCCACGGAAGCACTTCCTCTTTAGTAACAAGGTTACTCAGCTGAGCGTCGTGTCCGTCGCAGCCCCTTCCCCCTCGCTGGCCATCTGATAATAGAAAGAACACTTTATGAGGCAGCATGCTTGATGCCGCTGCGCTAGAAAGACATCTGGACTGCCGCATTTGAGAGCCGGAACGAGAGAGGGATGAAGTCGGAGGCTACAGAGGACATCTCGGCTGGACTTCCATCTCAAGAGGCTCTTTCAGAGGTCCTGTCGGAGGTCTCCGCAAAAGAGCCCACCCAAGGTGAGGAGGAGGATGTGGCGGGGGACGGCGACAGCTCTGAGCGTGGTCCTCTGGGATGCTTGCTTTTGCCTGCGGCCGCATGCTGTGTGTGCCTAGAGCTCGAGCAGGTGCGTAACTGCGTTCGCTCGGAAAAAATCTGCATCCTACCCATCCTGGCCTGCTTGCTGAGTCTGGCCCTCTGCACAGCCGGACTCAAGTGGGTCTTCGTGGATAAGATCTTTGAATATGAGCCTCCGAGCCACCTCGATCTCAAGCGCATAGGACAGGACCCTAATTTAAATTTGGACCCCACCGCGTCAGTCTCGGCCCCAACCTTCAACTCTACCCCGACGACTGCAAACGTCCCAGGACAGCCAAAAGTCTTTGTGGAGGGGGAGTCCACGGGCGGACCGTTCGAGCCCCCCTCCACTAAGGTGCCTGTCTTCACATCCACTGCAGCAGCCACTTTTCACACAGACTCTGCATCTCCACCCAGCCCCAAGAGCACCTTCAGACCGCCTCGGAATGACACCTCAAACCAATATCCATCCCAAACTCTGGAGTCTAACAATATCCTTCCCAGAACCTGTAAGTACCGCATGACATTTACTGGTATGAATGTGAATCTGAAATGTTTTGAAGAGTTGTCAAAAGGGTTGTACTTTCAGTCTGTTCCGCTTTTCATATTTACGTTCAAAGCGACTGGACGATGATGTAAGAACAGGATGTCATTCCCGGTGTTAAACATGTTATATCTTGTCAGTTGTGGGACAAACATTAGTGACTCAGCCCTGTAAGAATAACTGACTCGACCTGGGCGTCGATAGTGACGCAGATGGCCCTTTGAAGCTGCTTGACAATGATTGTGTAAAGTCTAAACATTATCAGCGGTTACCTGCCCACACGAGTGACACGAGGCCGCGGTGCACGGGCGTGTGTGCTAATGCAGCAGAGCCGCAGTGAGAGGAAGACACTTCCTGTTGGCTCGGCTCCATTTCAAGGTCAGAGTCTCCACAAAGACGAGCCGATACGCCTCCAGAGAAAGATGATCGGCAGTAATACTATCTGCCCCGCACCGTGACTTTGAAAGCTGGAAGAATTATAGCGGCTGGAGGACTGCCAGACCTCCACTCTCAGATTGTGGATCTCCCTCCCTTTTTTGTCCCAATTCTTTTTTTCTGCAGCTCTGCCACTTTTAGCAGTGTGAGACTGAGGTTGCACAGTCATCCTGCAGAGTTTCCTCATGATGCTCATTATCATGCAGACAGAGAGCTGATGGGTTCGGTTCTCTGGGACAACGGGATTGTAGAGATATGGTCTCAGACCACTGCGCATGTAAACGAAGCGCTATTGTGACATGAGAATCTGCTGGCTGATCTTAAATAAAGCCCTGGCACCAACAGGCTAGTGCTTAGCTTTCGCTGGAGACTGTCTGCTCAGAAATTTTTTATGTATCTGTTATTCAAAGTATTTCAGACGTATGTGTCTTGATCTTCATCACCTGAGTTCACCTCGGCGCTCAGTCTGCTAGCTTCATCTCATTTGGCTGCATATACATGCTTGTGATGCTGGGAAGCTGAAAGCCCCTCCCTCTACCAGTGCTGTGATCAATGGTCCGGGCCTGAAATGGAAAAGCGATCGGTCGTGTTGGTAATTTCAGTCTAAATCAATAACAGACAGCAGATCAGCTGATTTACAAGGAAGCTTTAGTCCAGTGCTGCAGATATGTGGCTAAATGTGTGAGATTAAGACAGAAATATTCTGACATCAGCATGCATTAACACATGAATGTGCACGTGTGGACGGTATATGACAAGCTTGTGTGTGCTATATATACAACTGTTATCCTCATGTTAGCACTTTGATGAATTGCTCACTGTTGAAGGACAAAGCAAGCACTTTAAAAATGTGATACCAAATATAAACACATTATGTTGTGTTCTTTAAAGAATTCTTAAAGAATTATGTCAAAATCATTTTTAAGGTACACTAGCTATTGAGGCAAAGGAGGCCATAAGAGGCTGTGTCTTTACATGATTTTAGATTGAGATATTAATAGTATAAGTATTAGTAGGTAGTATTAGATAGTATTAGTTCTCTAGAAAAGTGTTTCTCAGCTCCAGACCTCAGGTATGAGCTTCATGTCCCCCTGCCAGATATATCTCTATATAAAACATCTATTTAGGGAGACTTAGACACACTAACTAACATTTTGAAAGGGGGCTGATGAGTTGAATGTTATAGATATATAAGGGTGGGGGGACTGGAGTTGAGAAACACTGCTCTAGAATATGGTGTCTCTATAGCAATAGTGGGGGGCCCAAGATGGATCCAGGGGGTCACAGATTTTGTGGCATTATATGAAATATAGACTTTATCATAAATGTTATGTAATCAAACATAAAAAAATAATAATAAGACCATCAACCAAAAGTATTGATGTTCCAGCATTTTATAACAGAATTTGTTTTTTGGTTTTAAGATTATAAGTTTTCATTAGGGGGGCCGCAAAGCAATGCACTCTACACAAAGGGAGGCGTACAACGTAAAAGTATGGCAACCACTGCTCTATAGTTGTTGTTTCCACTGAAGGTTCTTTTGTTCAGTGGTTTGATTTCTGAAGTATTACAGTGTAAGCACCAGTACATTGCAGTGGTGTCCGAGATGTCCAGTTCTGTCTTTTAGACAGTTTAACCGTTTGTTTGACTTCGTTTTCAAAGCTGGTTGAATTCTGATGGCAAACATAATAATGAAAATAAATGGAAAGGTTGGACATAGGCCAAGGATCTGACTTGTTTTCGTCCACAAAACAAAATGTCTTCTTTATGAGACAGTAGCACTCTTTCCTGCTGTCTACTGCTGACATATGCAGCTGTCTTCATTCATAGACAGTGACTCTGTATATCACATAGATTAGTGCAGGTGGGAATCCACTGTAAATTCCGAATTTCATGAGTTTCATCAAAGATGTTAATATTAATGTAATGTATGGGGAGGTATGCAACGCTCGATATGGCCGCTCTAGCGAAGGAAGTCCCGCCTTCCAGTAAAACAATCCAATCATCAATCAATAAAGACTGATGACTCTTTAGGGCGGGGCTCTCATGAGGCGCTTGCCAGCCTGTCCATAGGCGCAGTAGATGAGGCGACATCGAAAAAGGAGATTTTTAATGCAATTTAAGCTTAGCAAACCAAAGTTACGATACAGTTCATGTCAGGTTTAATTATTGATTGGAAATATGCTGTTTAATTGTGATTTTAGAAATATCTGCCTTCCCCAACTTAAGTAGATAGGACTGTGGACTTGCTATGACGTAAATAGCTGCTCAGAGGTGTCGCAAACATGGCCGCCGAGTTGCACGACATCCGTAAACGGACTTTGGTTTTATGTTAGCATGTTGCTAAGCTAATGCCATGACATTTAAATAAGCACAACTAAACATTCTACCGACAAATATTGCATAACAATCGTGAAATTATATCAAATTATTTTCATCTATACTTCTCAGTATTTAATAATATTTAATGACTCATTGTAAAATAGTGTTGAAGTTTATTGCCAATTAAATGATAATGACATAATAAATGTTAGTAACTATTAAATAAATACATTTAAATAAATAAACACATTTCCAAACTAAAACCGATGGTTAAACAAATCTACAGTACTATCAGTACCTACAGCATTATTCTCATGTTATTTATATTCATCTTCATGATTGTTTAAACTATTAGTTCAATATAGACAACGTGTTTTATCCTTACAAAACCAAAGACAACATGTATTTATCAAACTGTGGTATTACTTTCAGAGATCATTATACGTTAAATCAGATTCCTGTGTTTTAACTTCATTGATATAGAGGTTTAATCGTGTTTTTATTGTGTTTTATTGTATTAGTTAGCTGTATTTTTATTATTATGGCTTGAATCAATACAAACCAACTGCAGTTTGATTGATAGTAATTGGGATGCACAATAGAAAAACATGATTTTTGAAATATTTTATCTAATTTTGGAACCAAACTCTTTGGAAACAAGCCCTTAAGCTGTGTGCTTCTGTGACCTAGAGCACATCAATACACGATAGAGCGTAGCACTTAAGAACATGGCCGTAAACACATGCAGCACATAGGTTTCTAACCCATTAATGCACAGCGCCGTGAAGTCATTAAATAATGTATACATGACTGATGGCTTTATCGATTAGCACAGAGCGTCTCATCAACCTTTTCAAACATCTTCTTTGTGATGTCACGCAGACACCTTTCTTTGCCCTTATACTGCACAGGTTCTCAGTTTTAATGAAGGAAAGCCGTTGATGTCGTCATGTCTGTGTTGTGTTGTGTGGTTCAGTGTAATGAGGTTCAGAGAGAGTTCATGCCCTGCTTTCACTGAATGACTTTTACATTAATGAATGGCTCTCGGCATGTTTTTCTCAGCCAGACGACAGAAGCTTCACCTTCTCTTTTAGCCTTTTGTCGCTCTTCCATCTTTCTCACTGTCCATGTGACGCAATATTCAGCCAATAGTTATGATTTATACTGTTTCTCATGGACACATAGTGCAATAATAACATCTCAATGTCTCAAGTAATCACATAATGAATGTATTGTTACCTGCGTGTGTTTTTTACAATGAGAATACTGCTAATGTGCTGTAAGCATAAATCAGCTTTTATTAGCTCTCTCTCTCAGCGGTGTTCCTGTCCCATGAGAGCTGTCCGTACATGCTTTCAAATGTTTAATGAAGCTCATAAAGTCTCATTGTGAGAGCTACGGCGGCGACATCGTCTGAAAAACAAAGTGCATTGTCTCTTCCGTGAAATAAAGTTGAGTTCAGGTTAAATTCAGTGCTCGGAGTTGCTGGCAGAGACGCGTCTCGTCTGTGTGATTTCAACCTCTTCCATTAGTGTTTAAGAGCTGATGAATTCATTCCAGTAATGGACAGAGACCAGCTGAGCACACGTGTCATTTCATTATCCTGAAATCAACACGCGAGGCTTCGTTTCTGACGAGCAGGAAGTTTAACACACAATCCTTGACTCGGCACATAGATAACACTGGTCTCATCATAGATATGCTGTCCTCAGACATCTCCGCTAGGATCGTTAGCATCTTTTTTATTGAATTCACACACCACCGGCGGTCTGATGTGTGTTTCACATGTTTAGACGCAATGTTGCTTCTTAACATAAGTACAGTTGTTCTGGGGTTTTTCATGGAAATGTCTTTCCTGTGCCGGGAGTGATGGTCATGTTTCATGATAAAGTTCATTTCTAACGTCTCACGGATCCTTTAGAAGATGTTTGTGTCGTAAGTGTTTTTGACCTTACGTTATGACCTTGAGTGGCAGCAGGTGAAGGGTTTGAATGGGATTGTGGGTATTATATGATCCACTCTAGAGGACAGATCTCCCATGAGCCTCTGCTGCTTCAGATGTCTTATATTACAGTACAGATGGACAGCAAGGTCAGCAGAGCGAAAATACTTCAACAGCAGCATCTTACCTACAAAACGCACAACGTTCCTCTAACGTTACTGATTGATACCAAATAATAACATCCTATAAACATTCTTTTTGGGTAGTATTTTTGCAACCATATAATATTGCTGCAGGGAAGTCATTTTTAATGACCTCAAATGACTTCAAACCATACACAACCATAAAATAACATTCCCACAATGTTACACTCTTACAAAGGTTCAAAGGCTGTTCACAGCGATGCCATGGAAGAAGCATTTTTGGTTCCACAAAAAAGCAATCAGTCAAAGGGTCGTTAAAGATCCATCTCTTTCTTACCTTTTTTATAATCTGATGAACCTTTTTTCACCACAAAGAACCTTTTGTGAAACTTTCAACCTTACCATGAAAAAATTTAGTTTCTACCAACGGTTTTTACTACACTAACAGCACAGATACTAACATGTGCTGGTTCAAATACCCATGTCAGGTCTCTCTTCGGGTTTTTATAAAGCATTGGTTTCATTTTTAGTGCATGATTTTTCATAATCAGGTAAGTGCCATCTTCAGGATTGTCACATTCATAATGGTGCATATTCCTCATAAATGGACACGTGAAAATAAAACAAAATAAAGTAAGTATTTGATGTTCTGTATGAAGAGGCATCCCTTCTCTATTTGTTGGGTATTATTGCTTCAGGTTTGTACATTTTAATTCCCCCGAAATTAGGGATGCACCGATACCAGTATCGGTATGGGCCCGATACCAAGCTCATGTACTCGTACTCGTAATGACACACCGATACCAAAGACCGATACCTCACGTGACATACATAGAGCCCTATGATTTCCGCAATGCTGAAAACGCAGACGGAATCGAGGAATCCAGGCATTTCCTAACAAGAAATTAGCGCTGAACAGCTAACGTAACAGTTAACGAATATTCAGATACTGTTTAAAATAAAAGTCTGGTTAACTTAAACAAACGCTCTTTGCGGCGTCCCGTCAAAATAAAAGTCCGGTTGACTTGAACAAATTATAATACACTCACATTTTACCACACCACCCCCTTGAATTTTTTACAATTTGACCACAGAGTATATTCTTTACTTTACATTTACTAAACTGAAGTAAATGTGCTAGTAAAATTGTGCTACTTATCATAAAAAATAGAACTTGATTAAAAAATAGTACTTAAATTTAAGTAGACCTAAAAACAAAAGAAAAAAACAAAAGTACCAGTAAGATACTGGTTTATTAACATAATTGTATATTATACAGGCATCAGTTATAGGTATTGGTATCGGCGAGTACCAGAAAAAAATATCGGTCTTTAAAAAATGGTATCGGTGCATCCCTAACAGAAATCCTACAAAATGTGTCGTCTCCAAAAACCGTGTCCTTTTTTTGTCACATCCATAACGCATGTTTATTTGCCTTTTAAAATAGAAGATTTGTTCAAGGACTGACATTTTTCTGATGTTTATCAACAAGGGTTTAGTCAAATATAAACAAGATGGTTCAGTATATTCGTAACAAATACATTCTCTGAGCATTTTTATGTCACGTCCATAACGCTGGAATTGCCCAGATGTTAAATGTTCTTTATGGAACCAAAAGGTTCTTCTACGGCATCAATGAACCATTTGAAGCACCTTTTTTTTAAAGAGAGTACAGGATGTTTTTTAAAATAAAGGTTTTAATAAAGATAAAGATGTTGTAACCATGTTTGCTATAATGAGACTCAGATGATCATCATTAGAGATGGATTGTTAGAGTTTTTTAGTAAAACAGTAATAAGAATAAACGCATATTGTTCTCTAACGGTTAAATATATTGAGTAATTGTCAGAACTGCAGTTCTGAAATCATTTTCTCTGATTACATGAACCATCACGTTGTAATTGTTTACAATAGTTTATGTTTGAGCGAATGAGCAATAATCCTCATACCTAACAACAATGTGCAGACATCCATCAAACGCTGTCTGTGTGTTTTATGAGGTGAATGTCATGCTTGATTGTGATTGGTCAATAGCGGCTCTCTGCGGTCTGTTTAGTTACCTTTTGTTCTGGGCAGCTCAAACAGCTGTGCTGCACATCATCTCTCTCTCTTTCATCATTTCATCTCTGTGTCCGTGTGTATATATTTGTCAAGTTTCTTTGACGTTGGGAACCGTGTGTGTGTGTGTGTGTGTGTGTCTCCAGGAGCTGAAAGTGAGAATCTGTGGAGTCTCATTAACAGCATCTGAAGCGTGTGCTGTATGTGTGGAGTTTCCTCTCGGAGCAGCTCGTGATTTCCCAGCCGTGTGTCTGTCCCCATGCTTTCTTCTCTCAGCTGAAACACTTATTTGAATGATGTTCTCCTCATAATCAAATACTTGATTATCACTTTACAAAGATGGAGCGAGACTGTAACGATGCGTTCTCATGTGTGAAACTGTAGATGTCTGTTGAAGTACTGAAGTGTTGAGTCCTGCGCACTACAACAGCTGCTGCTCTAGTCAAGATGACCAAATCAATAGGACTTCTTCCAGAAGTGAAGGTCTAAGCTGATGTTCAGATGAGAGGTTACGGTTCATTCTGTGCTTCTGCACAACATCTGCAAATAAAACAAAATGTGACAGTAATAATAATGTTAGTACAGTACAGCGGAGATGTGCAGTATAATCGAACAGATAACTGCGTGGATGGATGATGGAAGGACGCATGTCTCTGTGGTTTCAGTTGCTGTGTTTCTGTTTGTCCATTCTCATGCTTGACTTGATGATTTTAATTGCCTGTCTTGAGTAAAACTAGAACTGTGTTGGAAAACTACTACAAAGCTGTACTTGTGATGATATATGTCCAGTACATCATATTTATTATCGTTCATGTAATATTGTCTTCAGATCAATCATACTGGAATTGTACAGCAGTCAGAAAACACTGATCTGGGTTTTCGCCAGAATCCACGGGGAGCAGAAGTCAATTGTGAGTTTTATGTATGAAAGAACTAAAAAATCACCCGATGAATTGTGTCAATGGTTCTGGAGTGACGTGACTGTCATATATTTCAGCACATCAAAGAAACAGTGAGTTTGAAGAACGTTTGAATGTAATGATGACACATCAGTGTGGTTAAGGTTGAGCGACTGGTGTTACCTGTGTCAACCTGAAACACAAACTGTCGCTTAAACCATCATACAGTATGATGTGTTTTACTGAAATAATCTTCTGTCACCTCAGTGTTGTGTTGTGTCAGACAGTAAAGTGATGGTGTGAGGAAACACTTCATTAACACTCCATCATCACTTTCTATTGACCTGTGGACTTTAGTTTTTATTATTCAGTTCAGTTCAGTTAGATGAGATGTGCTCTCTTCAGGGTGATGTTATACATTTCAGATTGAATAATAAAGTCCCGCATTATTTTCAGGTTATTTTGAGGGTAGATTATTACCAGTGTGTGTCTCTCAGATGTGTGTAAACAGGTTTTCCTCACACCATCGGTCACAGGAGATTTATTATCTGATCACAGACTTCAGAAACATCACGCTCGGCTCTTATTTGAGCATGTGCTGATCAAACTCAACATGAATAGAGATGTTTGTTCAACAGCAGAGCCAATTCTTCCTATACGCAGACTATGCAGGTTGCGTAGGGCCCCTGCACCACCAGGGGCCCCCTTGAGTACCGAATCAAAAACACTATTGTCAACAAGACACTATTTTTACAACTTGCGGATTCAACTTTAGAGGAATCATTTTGAAATGTACTTTATTTAATTACTGTTACATACTCAGATACCATGCAGTGGGCGGCAGGTAATGACATGCGCATGATGTGCTGATCTGCGTCTTTACATATGACAAATGGAGCTATCCGTCTTGGCGGAGAGAAAATTGGCAACAACACGAAGCAAAATAACAAGAAGGCATGAGTTATTGTACTATTTTAAAGTCTTATTTAGTTTTGCCAAATTGTGCAATGAATTACTTACAAAACAATTCTCCAGTACGGATTTACAAATTCCACTCTATTTAATTTGCCCATGATAATATGTTGTTTGTGCCATCACATTTAGAGAATTGTTGATGTGTTTTCGTATGCTTAGCTTTTTTGAGAAACTCTATTTATCATGCTTTATTTGTGTTAGTAAATCACTCATTTGCTAGTAAAAGTTTTTAGCCACACGTTAGGTCAATCAAAATTTTAATTTCATTTTATACTTAATTGTTTCGGTATAAAATGAACCCCTAGTTCATTTGTTTGAGTGTGTTAATTGAGTTATTATTTTTATTTCTTATAGTTGACAGTTATGTTTAGGCCTATATCTAATTGTAATTATTTGTACAAGGGCCCCTCACAAGTTTGCTTAGGGCCCCCTGACGTCTAGGATCGGCACTGTTCAATAGTTTCACTGGTCTGGTGCCTTTATGGCTTAACCTGACCAAGAAATGCCCACAGAAAGAGCCGTCTGACTAAACTGATGAATCGCTGTTTGTTGTGTTTTCACGTGTCATGTAGGGGTGGGGTGAGATTTACTCTACTGACCAGTGTAACACAATGATCTTTATGTAGCTTTACGTCACATTTACATTTATTCATTACACAGAGAGAAGAATTAATATATTATTATACTTACATATTAACATGCTCGTGAAAGTTTTCCAGTTGTGTGTTTTTCACGTGTCGGTTAGCGTCGGTCATATAACAACGTCTTAGCAACACATGTAGCATGACAGCAGCTAGACTCGCACAGAAATGAACCATGACTTACTACAAACAAAACCAAAACCTAGTTTTACCATGGTAACCAGGAATGAATCATGGAACTGTATCAAAAACACGTTTGGTTTCACACGGGAAGTTCACTGTAATAATACGCAGTAAGGAGAGCTTGCCTTTCCAGTGTAATGCAGTCTGTGTACAGGCTATACTGAAACAGACTGAAGTGTTTCAACTTTACTGACTCTCGGCGTGTCGGAGCAGGACATCATGACCTTATTTGGGCATAAGAGCAGGAATTTCCGGGTGTGATCCTTACACACACACATTACACAAGAGCAGTGTTAAATAAACCTTCAGTGTTCATGATGGATCAACTGGTCTGGTGACTTTACCCAGCATTTGTGAATTCAGTTCAAGCTCTTGTCTCACACACGTTACCATCAGACAACGGCTTTGAACACTTTATAGATGTGTAGTGTTGTGTTTATGGATTAACAAACATTCATTCAGCCTCTCTCAATCAGTTGAAGCATCTCACGCATTTGTATGATTTCAACTTCAAGTGTTAGATCGCTAGAGAATGAACATCTGCTGTAGATTCACTACACAACAGTAATCCCCATGTGTCCTGCTGAATGAAGCCAATCAGTGTGCAGGAAACAAAACAGCATTTAAAACATTATAAGCAGCCACAGCCTGTGTGTGTTCTGTAACGGATAATGTACAGACAGCCGGTTAATAAGAAGCCGAGGGTCTTGTATCTCACTGAAGGGTTTATTTGGTGATAACAGCCGGCTGCTTGTACATTATCCCGCTTATTACACGGCTACTTGCCACATGAGAAAAAACTGGACATGAAATGTGAATGTGAAATATTTTACGTCGACGTTCAAACGTCACGAACAGGCAATTTGGTTGAATCATTTGTAAATTTAATGTCATATATGTTATTAAAAGACATATTTATAATTCATTTGTTAAAGCAAACTGTCAGAATGATTTGCTTACCGTGTGTTATTAGTTTTGAGAGGTTGTTATCTGGGAATAATGAACCTGCAAATGTCGCGACTGGCCAATCAGGATCAAGCATTCCAACCAGCCGTGTAATAAGCTGATTTCACACTTACAGTATACAGTATGTTAGTAGTGTTCTTTTCATTTTCAGATAGTTATCAATGTGTGAATGTGAACGCTCATGTGTTGATTCTCATGTTCTCGTGACCTTTGATGAATCTGTGTCTTGTGAATTTTGATGTATATCCTGTCATAACGTGCGCTGTGACCCGTGATGTAGTTTATACGTTCAGACGGATGATTCTTTCACTGATGCTGAGGTTGATTGATGTTAAAGAAGTTATATATGAAAGTTCTTGAAGACAGAGAGCGGTCAGATCTGCAGGATGATTCAGCAGCATCAGGAACACTCTGAGTGTGTGTGTGAGATTCAAGAGAACACTGTGTGTGTGAGAGAGAACAGGCAGTGCTCTTGCAGTAGATTTCAGTGTGTGTCCCTGTGGATCTGCATTGCTGGTCAGATGCAGCGCTGGAAAACGCTGGGCCAGCAGATGCATTACAGGAGGTGGCACGACTGCACTGCACCACGGCTTCCGTTTCTTCCCAACAGCAAAAAAAAAATGAAATGGAAGCCGATCGATCGGGCAGTGTCCTCAAGGTGCAGACGCTGCCGAATGCGGCTGCAATGCAGTACAGACGTCTGCGACGCGCGCACACACACGTTTCAAACCGTCTGATGCATGAAAATAGTCAATGATTCCGTTTTTTGTGAAGATGATGTGTTGTGTCATGGTGTCTTCCACAAAAAATAAGTACACGTAAGTTTTAGTAAATATAGATAAGCAAAGTTGAAGAATATTTTAAGTATACTTTAAGTGCTATATAAGTATACTAATATCAGTGTGCTACTAATAACGTGTAAATGTGCTATTTCAGTAAACCTAGGACTAAATGTAAATAGTCTCATAAATATTACTCATATTATAATAGTATAAAGAATATGCTTAAATTCATAATAGTTTCTTCAAATCTAATATAGTACTTATTTCAATTTAGTTTCATGAATGTATATTTCATAGAGAATAACTTGCAATAATGCCATGTGTCTTAATGTATTTTATTTGACTTTTATTCATATATAATGACTTTGTTTAATTAATCTATTATTATTATGTCCTATTAATTATGATGTGTGGAAAGCTGCTTTGCAACAATTCATGGAAATGAAAGACACGTTTTAGTTTATAGAAGTGGACTTTTAAGTAACTATGTTTTGAGAAGTACATAAAAGTAGACTGAATGTACTAGCACACTAATGAATACAAATATTTGGACATGAACAAAAACCTAATAAACTGAAATACCCAACGTTAAAACAAGGTTTGCTTCATTCTCGTATGATTTGTGAGCATGTGTTTGACGGACTCTGGGAACACTGGTAAAATCAGCCTGTGGACTGGCACCAGCTCAATCCTCAAACACAGAGCCACAGATGAATCACATGCTCGTGAAGATTGAAAAGGGAATCCCGTCGTCGTTGAGACTCACGAGCGGAATGAAGGCTCTTCTGTCTCACCTTGAAAAGATGTCCTGCTGTTTCTCTGAGCGAGTGTCTGTCAGTGGTCCAGCGCCGTGCCAGAATGTCAGCATCTCATGAATGGCGTCTGTTGAACACGTCTGAGCTCCAGTCGGTGTCTTTCAGGTGGTGATTCTCCCAGAAACACTGAGGGAAGATGTTGTTGTTGTACCAGTGAAAACCAACAATGAGCTTGAGGGACTGAAGCGATCCGTTCCGCTGTCAGCGATTCATCACGACATCACATTCAGCTGATCAGTGACCGGTGACATGGCAACAAAACCATGGTCCGTTAGCAGAGAAATGGAGATGAGCGTCACCTCAGGTCACCCTTCAGCTTGTGTTGCGAGTTTGGTGTTGGAGGCGGTAGATCGACGTGTGCGTGTACCGCTGGTCATGTTTAGAATCTCAGGTGTGGTGTTCAGTGTCTGTGTGTCTCCATCTAAAGTTGTGGAATGCTTGGGAAAAGCTTTCCCGTAGCTCAGTGGTTCCAGCATGACGCTGGCAACGCCAAGGTCATGGGTTTGATCCTAGGGATTGCACGTACTGAAAAACTAATGTAGTATAGTGTCATGCACTGTTAATGGCTTTGGATAGAAGCATCTGTCAAATGCATGAATGTAAATGTGAGTGGATGATGGTTCAGAGAGGCGGTGTCAGACGTGACGTGAGCGCTGGGGTGGATGAATACGTTGATGAGTAGAGAGGAATCACATCCAGTCCGAGCGCTCCGAGAGAAACACGGCGCTTCCAGACGAAAGACAGAAGACATGAGATCTCTTCCTCATCACAGCTCTTATTCCAACATCACAGCAGGTCTCCTTTATACCTCACCTCTAGCGTTTCTCTTTATTTTGTGTTGTTGTAAACTTGATCATGGCTGCTTTATAGTTATGATTTCTTCACACGCGCGTGTGTTGTTGTGAAAGGGATTGTTTGCTGGACTGTGCAGTATTCTGTTAGCTGGGCATTTCTATAGCTTTTTACAGTCACTTCAGAAATGTGCTGTATGAAGGTCTGTTTCTGCGACATTCAGAGTTGATTTGGATGTGAAAGTGTGTGTGTGTGTGTGTGTGTGTGTGTGTGTGTGTGTGTGTGTGTGTGCAGTTAATGATGATTGTGTTTGTGTGCAGCCGCCACCAGCACCACACCGTCAGCCAAGACCTCCAGTCACGTGACGCCCTGCAGCGAGAGCGAGAGAAACTACTGCGTGAACGGAGGAAAATGCTTCACGCTGGAGGTCACGCCGGGAAAAATACACCGCTTGTGCAGGTAGAACTGTGTGTGTGTGTGTGTGTGTGTGTGTGTGTGTGAGTGCTGAAGACAGGAGCGCATTACAGCTGCAGTGCTGCACATCAAATCACTCACAAAAGAAACATGTTTAAATTCAACAGACACACATCATTCGTATAAGTCTATAAATCATGTGTAGCACTCAAAGCTGTGTGTTAGTGAACCTCCTCCTGAGAGTTTGTGGATTTTATTGTGTGTGTACAGTATGTGCTTTATTCAGTCAAACAGAAATCTTTATCAAAATCATTCATTTGCTCAACCACAAGTTATAAAAGACTGTAATTGAATAATGGAAAGTTTGTGAATGAAATAAGATATAAGATGTTGCATTTATTGGTGTGTGTGTGTGTGTGTGCGTGCGTGCGTGCGTGCGTGCGTGCGTGTGCGTGTGTGTGCGTGTGTGGTCTTCAGAAGGATAGTGAAATCTGGGGCCGGTGGCATAAACTGCTTACACTAGTTTTAGAAGTTAGTCTTTTAAAGGGGTCATATGGCGTGAATACGTGTTTTTCTGTGTCTTTGGTGTGTTATAAGTTGCTCATGCATGTATTAGACGCGTAAAATGGCAGAAATGAAAGTGTGGGAACAAAAGAGTCATTCTATGTAAAAGCGAATGCTCACCCAGACCTGCCTGAAACGCCTCGTGTAGCCACACCCCCACAAATCTACATCAGTCGGTGGTCTGATTCGACTAAGACCGCCCAAATGTAGACGCAAGTAAGGTGGACTTACGGTAAGAGGCGTTACATTTCCATCACACGCTTGTATTCCACCAATCACAACGCACTGGTGAACTGGCCAATCATAGCACACCTCGCTCTTCAGAGCCATGAGCTTTGTAAAAAATCAGCGTGTTTCAGAGAGGCGGAGCAAAGAGGAGATACAAACATGCACGGTGTGTGGAAAATACAGTGTTTTTTTTTTACTTTAAATGGTGTATACACATTGCGTTACATCTAAAACAAACCATAATAATCCTTTTAGCTGTGTCATATCACCCCTTTAATGTTTTTCTTCAAGACTGTTCATAACTTCTTTAAATCACTCAGATATAAAGGTAGATTGGTCAAACTGAAATGTGAAAATTAAGACTGATTAGTTGTAAACAATTGCTAGTCAGTGAGACTAGTTGTTAAGACGCAGTCTTATCTTAGCGGCTAAGTTTATGCAACTGGGCCCTGATGTCAGCTACACTCTTAAAGTCCCAGTGAAAATACAAATAAATCCTTTTTTCATGAAATATTGCAGCGTTTATTGTAAACAGTTGATCAATGTAGGTCATTCCCTTTTTAAAATTCAAGTGTCTTCATAATCTTCAGTTAAAATCTGAAAATGCACTTTCTTCCTGAAATGACTATCCATCTTAAATGACGTCAATTAGATGGTTGGGGCGGAGCATACGTTAACTCCTCCCCTTCAGCTGTCAGTTCTATTTCAAACAGCAACAGCTGTTTTTATTCATCCAATCAATTCACAGTGAAAAACACACAAGCCACGCCCACTATTTTTTCTCATTTGGAATTCCGTTTCACTCGGAAATGCGTCAGAATACGGAAGTAAAAACAATTGTAACTTCTGGTTCACGGGGACTTTAATAATAAATGTGCCTTATAGTGCCATAGAAGAACCGTTTTTGTCTAAATGATTCCATAAATAACCATTAACATCTGAAATACCTTTCTGTTTTACAAAATGTAAATAAATGTTCTGTACAAAAGGCTCTTTGTGGTGAAAAAAGGTTCTTGCGATTATAAAGAGGAAAGAAAGAGATGGATCTTTAACGACCCTTTGACTGATTGCTTTTTTGTGGAACCAAGGGTCTTCTATGGCATGGCTGTGAGAACCTCTTTTGAAGAGTGTGTGTTGAGAGGAGCAGTCAGCGGTCCCACCAGAGAAAATGTGTTATTATTGTTGTTTGTTTTGTGTGTGTTTGTGTCACACAGACCTGCAGTCCAGGTGGTGATGTCAGAGTGTGCATGCGTCACCGCTGTCTGTCTGCCGTGTGTGTGTGTGTGTTTGTACAGTTGTGTACCGTTGTGTTGTGATGTGTTGTGCTGTTCATCCTCTTTCTAACACAGGTGCCTTCCAGGATACACAGGGGACCGCTGTCAAACCAGAGACCCTGTGCGAGTCATAGACAACAAACGTATGTGCAGTCTGTGAACGGCCCTCAAAAACCCCCGCACACACACACACACACACGACATCACTGCTGTCTACACGCTGACCGTCTCAACAACAAACAGAACGCATCATGACGGGAGCGTGTGTGTGTGTGTGCTTGTGCGTGTGTGTGCGCGGGGGGGTTTCTGCGTGTCAAACTCACTTTCTGTCTTCTTCTCCTCTCTTCTCTCTGTGACTTCTGTCTTTCCCTCTCAGGTGCCCCAATGAGTTTACTGGTGATCGCTGCCAAAACTACGTAATGGCCAGTTTCTACAGTACGTCTGTTTTCTTCTGTTTCTGCTGGGATGAGAGTCGCTGTCTCCTCTTGCTTTGGTTTTGGTAGTTAGATCAGATCAGATCAGACCGCTCTCTCTCTCTCTCTTTGATTTCTCCGTGCATGTGTCTGTTCGTCGGACGGTTAGCTGATGACGGTTGTTTAGGGCAGTGGTTCTCAAACTTTCTCGTTGTAAGGCCCCCTTTGTGTAGAGTGCATTGCTTTGCGGCCCCCCATATAAAGACGTATAATCTTAATCTTCGAATTTTAATTAAACCAAAAACGTATTCAGTTAAACAATGCTAAATCATCAATTCTTTTGGTTGGTGGTGTCATTTTTCTGATGTTTGATTGCATAAAATCTATGATAAATTTCTATATTTCATAAAATGCCACAAAATCTGTGGCCCCCTGGATCCATCTTGGGCCCCCCCAGGTGGCCACGGCCCCCAGTTTGAGAACCACTGGTTTAGGGGATGTGTTATTAGATGAATGATGTTTGTGAACATGAGTGATGATGTTTATTCAGGGATCTCATCTCCGGCTCATTCAGCGCACAGGATCATTGGGCTTTCTTAAATCACTTCATTGAAAAGTTTACTGATGAACTTTTGATTCAAAGATCCCAAACCACGACATCACCACTAACTGTAATATAATATAATATACTGTCTGTAGACCACTTTGCAAGATGTAAACACCGGTCCTTTCAGTTTTTTATTATTAGTAGTATTTTTAAATCTTTCATATATAATTCAACCTTAAAGAGATGTATTTAACATTTTTTGAAAAAACAGATCACTCCATTTTCTAAACATCATTTATTTCGTGTGTTTTTATTGTGTTAGTCAACAGTTTTGCTTTTATTACTTAATGAAAACTCAACTGCAGGTTAATTGACATTACTTGGAATGCAGAATAAAACAAAAGCATGATTTTTGAACATTTTCAAATACTCTGTCGGTTGTGTTTTCTTCAAACGTTTGTGTAGTGGCAAAACCAGCGTTGTTTACGTCACCAAAGAGGCCTATGAACACAATAAAGTACATATCAAGAGATCGTGAATGATGTCAGAAAACAATATTTGTCAGCAGCAAAATTGCACAACTTGTCTGAACAAAATAATAAAGAAATAAATAGTCAAACAAGTAAATAGTCTCAATGAAAGATCCATTTAGGTAGGATTTTTCACAAACACTTGAATAGTTTCCAATCGATTGTGCAGCAAACAGTGAAATGTAATGAATATGAAGTGATGGTGTTTGATATCATGTAAACTGTCTCAGTGGTAAATCATGAGATCCGTTTCCTAAAATTCATCCATCCTAAATGATATAGAATTGACTCTCTTCAGAGACGGCTTTAGATGTGTTTAGAACGTCATCATCGTGTCTATAGTGAAGGAGATGTTGTGAGTCAGAAGTGATGTAGAAATAGCTCTGCTGTTCTTTCAGGTCACTGCTAAAGTGCTTTATTGCTGATACATGAGCGCCAGCCATTATATTTCTACATCATTCCTAAACCCACAGTGATGAAAAGCTTCTCCTGTTCTGTCATTTAACATTCATTAACCTCCAGTTATGAAGTACACCTGATGTTTTGTGCTTGAATTCATTCCTGTCCATCTGTGAGGTTTTGATCACAGTTTACTGTCCACGTGAGCACTAGTTGAGTTTGTGTTAGTTGAGATGCATGTGTGTGGATCTGTTATCACATGAATGTCAGACGTGTGCATGTTCACGTCTAATAGTGTGTTCAGACCAAACGCGAATGAAGCGTTAAGCGCGAGTGATTTACATGTTAAGGCAATGCAAAGACGCGATAGACCTCTGAACTTTGGCGAAAATTCGCGCCACGTTAACCAATCAGGAGCTTGCTCTAGTAGTGACGTGCAGCGTCTGTGCACGAAGGCAGCCCAGAGAAACAGATAAGCAGCGCAACTGAAGTCTATTTGAATTATAAACAGAGAGCGTCTTTGCAATAACTAATCACATATTTAAAAACAACAATACTAATTTCTCGCTAGAAATGCAACCAGAAGTTGTTGAAAGTGAAAATGAAACTTACATTTATACAAAACTATGCTCCAACGGGCGTTTCGGCCACCATTTTATTTGTTCGAGCTTGCGTCTGTTGTGAATTTCACGCTCGAATGAAGCGAGTAAACTCAAAATGTTCAAGCGTCCAACTACGCGCGAATAGCGCGATTCATTCACGCAAGTCGCATTTGGTCTGAACACACTATAAGAAGTGTGTGTATATGAAGATATCCAGTGAGTGTATCAATGATTTGATGTGTTTGTTGTGGTGACATGAAAGAGCATGATGTGTGTGTGTCTGTGCTCACCGCTCAAATCCTCAACCAAGTGTTTTTTCTTTCTTTTCCTTCTTCTCATCATCTTGTCTGCCTCGGCAGAACATCTTGGGATTGAATTTATGGGTATGAATCGTCCTCTTCTCCTCGTGTGCAGATGTGTAGGGTGTAGAAGCTCCAGTCTGTGTCTTTTGCTCATGAAGGAATCAAACAGTCATAACATTATCATCACATCATCACTGAACCTTCTGCAGCGCTCTCACATTTAAGGCCAGAAAGCAGATATCTGCTCTGAAGCTGTTGTGTGTGTGTGTGGGAAGGGTAAACCCTACGGTATGGGGACAAAATGTCCCCACAAAGATGGCAATATCCAAAACCCTTGTCCTTGTGGGGACATTTTTTGGTCCCCATGAGGAAACAAGCTTATAAATCATACAGAATGAACTTTTGTGAAAATGTAAAAGAGCAGACAGTTGTGTGTGTGTGTGTGTGTGTGTGTGTGTGTGTGNGTGTGTGTGTGTGTGTGTGTGTGTGTGTGTGTGTGTGTGTGTGTGTGTGTGTGTGTGTGTGTGTGTGTGTGTGTATGTGTGTGTGCGTGCGTGCGTACATGCGCGTATGTGTGCGAGTGGAGGCCATCAGCGTTTATGGTAGGAAGGATGTTGTTAATTATTCATGAGGTCCTCTGATATCTTCTATTCAATACAGATATATACTGCACACACACACACACTTCCACTGCAGTAGTTATGCTGTGTTTGGATCCCTTCAGCTTTGCTTTTCTCATTCAGTCATGTCTCATTTCTCATCTTCCGCATGACATTCTCACTTTGTTCTTTGTGTTTCATTTCTCTTCTTCTCAGTGTTTATTGATGTTGTCACTTACATGCAGTCATGTTGTGTTTATGTGTGCATCAACAATATCTTTCAAAAAGATCATAATATAAATAATGGTAACAGAGTTTGCTCACAGGTTTGAATGAAGTTTGTTGTTTAAAACACAGGACAATATGGCATGCCCTAAAGAAGCCATCGAATCACGTTTTGTAGCTTTTAGTCCATTTCTGATGTCATATACGTGTTAGTCCTTCAGTAGACACTTCTCACAACAATAACAAGTATGAAATGATGGCATTTCTCTATTATTTCAAATGTATTCCAATACTGTAATGCTTAAATAATGGATATAAAAATCATTCTTTTTACATATTATAACCTATATGTTTATATTCACTATTTTGCATTGTTGCTTTATACATATAAAGAGTTCATTTGCAAAAACGGATAAGTCTGTTATCTGAAACCTTCAAACATCAAGAATGTTTTTATTGTGCATTCCAAGTAATATCAATCAAACTACAGCTGGAAGTTTCTGCAAATGAACTCTTTGTATACACACAAACACACACACACACATATACAGTATATATAGTAGTACTGTCCCATATTAGAAATATAGAAGTAAAAATATATAATACAATTTAAATAACAGAGTATGGTATTAAAATGACTACAAAAAGTATGTTGTGCCAACTTCTGAAGAAAATATGTCAACACAGAAAGAAATCTGTTCTTGTCAAGACGTGTAGTGGCGTATTTATTGTGCACATTATTCATGTGTTTTTTTATTGAGTTGATTTTGTTTTTTATCAGCCTGTGAGTAAAGCCCTGATATCATCTGTTTACTGAAGCCTTCAGCATCTGGACGCTCGTAACAAACTACCAGTGAAGACTGAGAGATTCCAAACATATCCATATTGATTTGATATTCCTGCTGACACACTAAAGCGTTTAAAGGATATACTTATGAAATATCTGAATGAAATGTGAAAAGCCGTTTTTATAGGCTCTCTATGTGTCTGTAGATCAGAGCAAAAGAAGCGAGTCAGCCGCTGAAGGCTTCACGAGATGTTGTGATGTTAAGCTCATAATGATGCACGGATGACAGATTCATCTGATGAGTGAACTCGCCTGACGTGCTGAGATCATGTGTGTGTTGTCATGTGTAAAAGCAGTGTGTGCTCTCTTCCAGAAGCTGAGGAGCTCTATCAGAAACGTGTTTTGACAATAACAGGCATCTGCATCGCGCTCCTAGTTGTTGGCATCATGTGTGTGGTGGCTTACTGCAAAACAAAGTAATTCCCATTTAGAAACGTTTGTTTCACTTCATACTAATGTGTTGAGGTGGACTGGAACTGATGTGGAGTTTTAGCTGCATGCGTGTAAGATCTCTGCGTGTGTGTGTGTAGGAAACAGAGGAAAAAGCTGCAGGATCGCTTACGGCAGAGTTTACGAGAACACAACGCTGTGGCTAAAAGTCCTCCTCATCCTCCACCCGAAAACCTCCAGCTGGTCAATGTCAGTACCATCATCATCATCATCAATGTTGTTTTCTTAAAATCTAGGAAGTCATGTGAGTTCAGTGGCCTGCTAGAAGTAGTACTTCAATAAGAAAAGATCAAATAAGAACGCTTTCAAAAATGTATTAATGACACCGACAGAAAAGTGTACCTGATGTGGATAATATTGAATACTGTCTTCACATTGGTTGACACACAGTTATAGGAACGTACATATTCATGTTTAGATGGTAACAGACAGTATGATACAGAATCTATAAATAGTCCACTAGAAGTACGCTGTTAGGTTCATGGAAAGAAAAGTTGGAGCATCACATATTGACCTGGTGAACCATCAGAATGCCTGCAGGGTTATAGTCCAGGTACAGGATTGTAAAAGTTGTACAGTAGTTGTGTACTGAAAGTGTACTAGTATTGAAAGCGCACTTGTGTAAAGCGTGCCAGTGTTATCTGCTGCTGCTCATGTGTGTTTATTTACAGCATTGCGTGTCAAACACACGGCATGGACATGTGACCGAGAAAGAAGCAGAAACCTCTCTCTCCACAAGTGACTTCACAACGCACGCGTCCACCGCCGTCATCAACCTCTCCAGCCCGTGGTACAGTGCACACAACAACAACACAATAACAACAACGTGTGACAGACGCACAAGCGTGACCGTGATGAAACACACACACATCTCTACCTTACAATGATTTACATTGAGCGACACACTGATGTCTGTGTGATTTTTATAACCGTTATTCATGCAGCGAATGTTTTAAACACAGTAGTAATGAATTATTATGGGATGTGATGTTGGCTGTGTGTTTTACAGTTGGAGTCATGGACAAACAGACAGTGTGGATTGTGACAGTCATGCGGTGGCGGTGAAGTCATCGGTGGAGAAGTGTTGTCATCACGTAACGCCGGTTCAAAGAGTCCGTCTGAACGCTACAGGAGGATCATCACATCAGATGACCCTGAACACCTCCAGCAGAGACAGCGGCCGGTGTGTTACACTGTCTGTCTGTCACTCACAAGATGGTTTTAGTTTACTACAAATAAAACTTGGAAAACGATTCTGTTCATTGAAATCAAATCAAACATTGACCTAAAAATGATTGGCAAAACTTGTTTGCCTCAAAAATAACCTGAAATAAGTTTAAAGCACTAAAAGTATCTTAATAAACAAAAAATAAAAATGAATTAATCTTATACTGTATATAGCAACATAATAAATAAACAAATAAATTATTAAAAGACAAATGCATATACCATATTCAAATATTAACGAAACTAAATTCAAAACTATAATACTAACTCTGGTCACTCATATCACCTTTTGTTTCATGGACAGTAATTACTGCTTCTCTTGATCTTTAATCTGGATGTTGTATATCAGCAGCGTCCGCAATACATGACACTGGTTTAGTAAAAATACATTTTCAATAACATTGTGTTAATCGAAGGTTTGTATGCAAATGAATAGAAATCAAATAGATCTGTCAATGGAAAATAAAACTGTGTATTCTGTGCGTGTCAGGTACGTCTCAGCCGTGACGACACCCACCCATCTGTCACCCGGGGGGCTTCTGTCTCCGGTGACGCCCTCCTCTCCACCCTCAGAGATGTCGGCTCCTCTCTCCAGCCTGGCGCTCTCCATCCCTTCCATGGCGACCAGTCCGTCCGGAGAGGAAGAGCGCCCCCTGCTTTTCCGGACGCCTCCGATCCTGCGCGACAAATCCGGTTCCAACCCGGCCCAGCGGTCAGGCCACAATCTCCGTAACTCCGCCCACTACAATCACGGCCTGGAGCTCCTGAGCCCTCCGGCCAGCCCTCTGCACGTGGGTGAGGACGGCGGAGAGAACGTGAGTTCACGTCAGCCCTCCCCCCCGCACAGCCCCTCTGACCACGCTCAAAGAACTCAGCAGACGGCCGAAGCGTCGCCGGCGAGCGCCAGTAACTCGGAGAGCAGCGGCTCGGAGAGCGAGGACGAGGACACGCCGTTTCTGGGCTCAGAGGACCCGCTGGGTGGCGTCTGTGCCGGGTCTGTGGAGGGCAGCAGAACTAAGCCCGCATTACACCTGTCGGCACAGGAACACCTGCAGAACAGACTCCCCAACATCATAGTCAACCAAGATCCTATAGCCGTGTGAAAGAAACTCGACAGATCACCACCAAACCTTTATTTTCTATAATTAGGAGAAATAATTTTATTTTAGCGAAACAAAGACTTTTATAAACTCAATGTATAAACAAATGTCTTTATGTTATGATGTGGATATTATTATTATTATTATTATTATTATTAAAAGTGCCATTCACGTGTAGCTGAGGTCACAGTATTTCATTAGCAGAAAAATATAATCGACGGTGCCTTTTCATTTACGTTGGGACAAAAGACTGCATTATGCCACTGGGCCGTATATTCATCACAAAATAAGTCCACCAGCACTCGGATTCAAAAGAACAACATGGTCACTTTGGGAAAAAAGGAAAACCTTTGTTTTGATTTTTAACGCTCCTACATTTATTCCTACATTCTGGCTGAAAATGTGCGAGTTTTTCTGACTGACTGACTGCAAAAGTAAAAACATGATGCTGCAGTAGATGAAAGAAACTATTCACGACATCCAAAACATGTACGATCAGCTACAACCTTTCTTCAGTTTTCTATGAACGTTAGTTTAGACTGAATATAACAGCTCGCTGTCTCCATCACATTTGAACATTTGAACACAAGATGGAAACTTTTCGTTTAGTTATTGTCAGAATCTTTTTTGAACATTTGCTTTTCATGTAGACTGTTACATTATATTCAAAGTGTTTGCGACCGGTATTTGACACGATTTCAGCTGTACACAAATAACAACAACAACACATAACCTGAAGCAATTAAAAGAAAAAAAGATTGTATTTATTTTCTTTATTTATTTGTTATTTATTTATTTATTATCTGATCTTGGCCTTGTAGTATAATCTTGCATTTTTTTAATCTCTCTTTTAATAACAATGACAGTCCATGATATTTTACATTTTTTTCACCACTTCATATTATTTCTGTGTTGTTTTAGGCTCTGTTATTCTGTCATTTAAAACAATACATGTTAACGGTGAAGACTATCAAAGCACCTGACTGTACATATAAAGCGAGCTGATGTGTTTCATGTAAATATGTTGTGTTCATGTTTGATTTTGAATGATAACCGATGACCGTCATACTTTTGTTTCTCTGTTTTGATAAGTCTTTGCAGATGGAGGTGTTAGACGTGCGTTCTGTAAATGCATCGATGTTGAAGTCTAGCGGGTTTGGGCTTATTGTTTGACCCCCACAGATGAACAGATACTGTCATAACATGAAGAAGCATGAGGACAAACACAGGCATGCTTGTTCATCATCAGGCCCACGACCTAACAGACAAAAAGAAGAAGAATAATGCTGCTCTTGTGTGAAACAAAACAACAACAACTATAAAAAGTCTGGACGATATGTGTGATAGCTTTACGTTGTGTTTCTTGTCTTTATTTGCACTTGGCGTGTTGAACTTCTATTATTTGCTGTTAAATTGCATCTGTGGTCTTTGTTTGCCGGAGTAACTCAAATCTGTCCTTCAGCACAAATGTAATTGGACTGTTGGTCACTTATCAAAAACATCTGCCAAATGGAAAAGCAAATTTTCCTAGTTCAATATCGGGAAAATGGCACCATGTAAGAAGTTAAACAATCGCATTTTGATTAGCGACGGTCAAACAGCATTTAATGACTACTAGAGGATGCTTTAAAACAACTATATCTTTAAAAGAACAGTTCACCCAAAAATGGATGTCTGTCATCATTTACTCACCCTCGAGTTGTTCCAAATCTGTATCAATGTCTTTGTTCTGATGAACACAGAGACATTTGGACGAATGCTTGTAACCGAACAGTTCTTGAACCCCATTGACTGCCATTGTAGGAAAAATGACAATGGCAGTCAAAAGTGTCCCAGAACTGTTTGCGTGAAATGTTGTTGTTATTCCAACCCATCATTGGGTCAAAAATGGACAAACCCAACAGTTGGGTTATAAACTAACCCATGATGTGTTGTTTCAACCCAAAATGCTGTGTTGTTTTAGCCCATTGTCAACTCAAATCACTTTCATTGTCACATCACCACAGCACAAGTGCCTTGGTGAGTGAAATTCTTGAGAGCGTGCTCCAGAAAGTGCAGAAACAATTTACATATAGACAGTACTATTTACATTCTTACAGACTTATACAGGTGACAGTGTGCAATATACACATACATATACTCATTACACACAGTGTACTATTAGACATACTTACAGTTATCAATACACATTATACACCATATGTACACATTCTGCATTATGGGTTTGTCCATATTTGACCCAACAATAGGTTGAAATAATCCAACATTTTGTTAGTGTACAGTAATGATACGTCTGCTCAGAGCTCATCAACCATCAAGTTTAAAATGACCAAAAAAAGAAAGCGCAATAAATCCTGAAATAGAGCGTCCGAGACATGAGATGACAAAGGGACATGTGTACAACACAAGTACTCGAGTGTGAATATCAATCTCATTCAGTTTCTCATTCACTGCATCTACAATCTTAAAGAGTGTAATTTCTTGTGATTTGCTTTCAAACATGTTTCCTGAACACTCCTCCGTCTGTCATGATCAGACAAACAAACTCACAGCATTCCTCACAGCTCAGACACTGCCACAGAGACTCAGTGTTTACATTCTTTCAGAAAGACAACCCATGAATGCCTTAAAAAACCAATGAAGAGCTTATAAACTTCAAGATGAAGATTTTAAGGACACACACACATGCACGCAATGGCATGTCTGGAATGTGAAGCATTTCACAGAACAATTGTCATGTTTCTTTCTAGATAAAGAAACAACCCAAAATTCTTTCCCGCACAAGTAAACAGAGATGAAGATAAAGAGTTTACATGGACTTGTGTGGGGGTTCATTCATTCAGTAAATCTCTGGGATCATGATTGTCTCAGGGGGTCCAGTCATATAAATTCTTCTACAAGTGTTCAAGATAAATGCTTTCAGTGATGGGAACCTTTGACGTTAGACGAGAGGATTCATGAAAACACTTGTTGTGGTACGGTGATGGGATTATTATGGTGCGTTGACATACATTATTGAAAATCATGTACCATAGTAAAACTGTGATACCCAGGCATGCTTCCAAAACGTCTCTGCATTCTCAACGTATTTCTTCTTCATTCTTGAGATTTTATGATGTTCAAGGCTTATAAAGAAATGACCTCCTTTTTACAACAATGGCATTTTTGGCAGTAAAACGCTGCCATATTCGCTGAGGAATGACGGACATAAACTCTTTCTGTCATTGTGTGTATGAATCAAGTTAAAGTGACTGAGCGCTCAAACACTACATAAAAGAATGAGATTTGAACACTAGAAACAATTCATCTGATAGAAACTCACATTTAACCCTTTAATGGTGTCTTAGCGGCCCGAAAAATGGAGCGCAGCTTTAAGAAAACTAAATTAGAGGTACTGTATTTCGTACAGCATGGAAGGATAGTATTCGAAAATACAGGAAAGCCCAAAAAACTTCTAGATCCGCCTACTTTTCATCACTAATAGAAGAAAACCAGCACAACCCTAGATTTTTATTTAACACAGTGGCTAAATTAACAAAAAATAAATCGTCAGTGACTTCTGATCCTGTATATCAGCATAGCAGTGATGAATTTATGAACTACTTCACATATAAAATCCAAGATATTAGAGAAAAAATTATAACAATGCAATCAGAAGTGAAACCCGCTGAACAAACTAACTACAGCGCCCTTAAGGAGAAAATGCAATTATTTTATACCGTAGATCAAGATGAGCTGTCTAAAATTATTAGATCATCTAAATCAACAACATGCATACTAGACCCTATACCTACAAATCTACTGAAAGAGATGCTCCCAGAAATTATAGATCCTCTTCTTGGTATTATTAACTCATCTCTGACATTAGGACATGTGCCTAAAGCNCAGGAGGACCTCTCGAGAGCAAGAGTACCAAAGGATTCGTGGACGCACGGAACGCATTTTGAGTGCGCACACGCTCACTGAGCGAGAGGAGAGACAATTCATAAGAGAGCAGCGTATAGTTGAAAGCGCGCGTCCAGTTTTGTGCATGAGCAAAGGAAATCGGCGTGCGAGCGGAGAGATTCGCGCGCTCGTATGACAAGAATGCGCTCTCGCCTTGTAATAATGCGCTCGCGACATTTGTCATTATAATAACGCCATAGCATTGCTGTTGGCAGATGAGGAATGGTGTGCATGGTTGGCATACATGGCGGGCATTTTTGCACACCTGAATGAACTGAACACGCGAATGCAAGGGAGAACTGAAAATGTACTAACTAGCACAGACAAACTGCATGGACTCAGATCAAAGCTTGCCCTCTGGCGACAACATGTGGAAAAAGGCTCTCTTGAGATGTTTCCCCTTGCCCAAACTGGACATTCAGACAACTTTGCGGCATTGTGTGAGGTAATTTGTAAGCATCTATCAACTCTCGAAGAAAAATTCTCTTTTTATTTCCCCTTAACATCACCTGAAGCCTTTGACTGGGTTCGAGACGCATTTAGCTCATCTGCAATGGATAACGCAAATGGACTGTCGCTGCAGCAACAAGAGCAGCTCACTGAAATGAGACAGGACCGTGGTTTGAAAATGACATTCAGTGACCTACCTTTGGACAGTTTCTGGTTGACTGCTGCCAAAGAGTACCCAGTCATTGCAGACAGTGCAATCTCAGTGTTGTTATCTTTTTCCACAACCTACTTATGTGAGCTCAGCTTTTCCAGTTTGACTCATATAAAGAACAAAAATAGAGAAAGATTGAGAGCAGTTGACCAAGAGCTCCGTGTGTAGTTGTCGTGTCGAGGATATCATCTTTGTGTTCATCAAAACAAGCTCAAGTTTCACATTGACATCATATGTGAGTACTACGTTTATTATAATATGCTGTCTTAACAAGCCATTTAAAGCAATGCAGTTTTGTGCCATTTTGTTATATTTTAGTGGTTAATGTGATGCTGGTGTGCCGTGAAATTTTTTGCAAATTAAAACTGTGCCGCGGCAGAAAAAAGGTTGGGAAACACTGCCGTAGATCACGATGAGCTGTCTAAAATCATTGGATCATCTAAATCAACAACATGCATGCTAGACCCTTTACCAACAAATCTACTGAAAGAGATGCTCCCAGAAATTATAGATCCTCTTCTAAGTATTATTAACTCATCTCTGACATTAGGACATGTGCCTAAAGCAGTGGTTCTCAAACTTTTTCATTGTAAGTCCCCCTTTGTGTAGGGTGCATCACGTTGTGGCCCCCCAAATAAGTACTTATAATCTTATACTTGAAGCAAAAACATATTCAGTTTTACAATGCTGGAACATCAATTCTTTTGGTTGGTGGTCTTATTTTTCTGATGTTTGATTGCATAAAATGTATGATAAATTTCTATATTTCATAAAAGGCCAAAAAATCTGTGGCCCCCTGGATCCATCTTGGGGCCCCCAGTTTGAGAACCACTGGCCTAAAGCATATAAGGTGGCTGTTATAAGGCCCCTTGTTAAAAAACCCCAACTCGACCCTAGAGAACTAAGGAACTACAGGCCTAGATCGAATCTACCTTTCATATCTAAAATTCTGGAAAAAGTAGCTTCAACTCAATTATGCTCCTTCCTCCAAAGGAATGACATCAATGAAGAATTCCAGTCTGGATTTAGAGCATGCCACAGTACAGAGACTGCTTTGATCAGAGTTACAAATGATCTGCTGTTGGCGTCTGACCGAGGTTGTATCTCGTTATTGGTGCTGCTAGACCTTAGTGCTGCATTCAGCACACTCCTACATAGACTCGAAAATTACGTCGGCATTAAAGGAATAGCTTTGAAATGGTTTAAATCTTATTTATCCGACCGTTTTCAATTTATAGCAATAAATAATGAGGTGTCACGCAAATCGCAAGTCCAGTACGGTGTACCAGCCTCTGCTCTTCGCATTATACATGCTACCTCTAGGACAGGAGTCTTCAACTAAAATTGCTTGAGGTCCAGTAAACAAACCCTCCTAGCCAGTTGAGGTCCGGACAATTAAATGCCTAAAATCATGAATTGATGGTTTTTGGCAGACCAAAGAAATAAACATGTCTTTTCATATCTATACAACGGCATAACAATGTCTGACAACAATATAATGAAGGAAAATGTGCAAAATGCCATAATCTCTAAACCTGCATTGAACATACATTCATTTCAACATTATCAACTTTAAAAGAAAACTAAAGTGTTGTTTTCTGCTGAACTGAGATGAACAAATAGCAACATCAAGTTGCGACTGATCATCATCTGATAACATTTCAGCTCTTCTTGTGGCTGTTGCAGCTGAAAGGGGGGTTAGTTTAATATTTTCTTTTAGTTCCTGTCTTTATTTTCCTTCTAAAAGTGTTTCACACGCAGGCTCCATTCACTCTTTTACTAGTTTACCATCAGTAAAGGGCTTGTTATGTTTTCCTAAGATCCACTGTATTCTTAGCCGAACATTCGCTCGTTGTTGGGCGGTAAGTGAGTGAGGGAGGACCCGTGTAGATCGCTACTACTGGGCTTTGAGCTAATATATTTTCTGTGTCCTTACCTCGGACTGCTGCTTTTAAGTTTCTTCAAAGTGTCTCTGTCTAATTTCATAATGCCGTTTAAGGTTTCCACTTTTGACAACCGCGACAGACTCCGAGCAAATGAGACAAACCGGTCTCGTGTATCTCGATGCAGGAAGAATAAATGCAAATCTCTCGACCCATTCATCTCGGAAAACATGGTTTTCAGCGTCAACTTTTCTAACTTTTGAAAAGGACATTGTTTTTCAGTCACTGACAGTTACATCTGTCTGCGCGCTGTGCAGCGAGTCTGTCCCGGCTCTCTTCTCTAGTCGAGACGTCGACGTCTGAACGTGGCAACAGTGCGCATATGTTAACTGTCCGTGGCACCGTAGGACCCAAACTGCTACTGAGCGGACCTTGATGTGCCTGGTATAAATTTGATTGCATTATAAAATAATGTTAGGCGTTCATTTATTTATTATGTCAAAAGGCTTTGAGGTCCGGACGGATGCATCTCGCGGTCCGCATCCAGACCGGAGTCCGCTAGTTAGTGACCCCTGATCTAGGAGATATAATAAAGCGACACCGAGTTAGCTTTCACTGTTATGCTGATGATACTCAACTTTATATTTCCTCGAAGCCTCATGAAACACAGCAGTTCCATCGAATAATGGAATGCATAGTCGATATAAAAAACTGGATGAGTAACAACTTTTTATTACTGAACTCGGACAAAACAGAAGTGTTACTTATTGGACCGAAAACTGCTATAAGTAACAACCAAGAATACTGCTTAACTATTGACGGATGTTCCATAAAACCCTCGTCGTCAGCTAAGAATCTTGGCGTTCCATTCGATAGTAATCTGTCATTTGAGAGCCACGTCGCCAACACCTGTAAAATTGTGTAAGTAAAAATATATCTAAACTACGTCATATGCTGTCAATCTCAGATGCAGAGAAGTTAATTCATGCATTCATGACATCAAGACTAGATTACTGTAATGCACTGTTAGGTGGTTCCCCTGCAGGCTTATTACAAAAACTCCAACTGGTCCAAAACGCGGCAGCTCGAGTTCTTACACGTACAAAAAAGTATGAACATATTAGCCCGGTTCTGTCAACCTTGCACTGGTTACCTATAAAGCATCACATTAACTTTAAAATCTTGCTTATTACCTATAAAGCCCTACATGGTTTAGCTCCTCATACCTGAGTGAACTCCTCTTGTATTACAGTCCTTCACGTGCATTACGCTCTCAGGCGTCCTGTCAGTTGGTAATACCTAGAATTTCAAAATCAAGTGCAGGTGGTAGATCCTTTTCCTATCTAGCGCCTAAGCTTTGGAATAGTCTTCCCTGCACTGTCTGGGAGGCAGACACACTCTGTCAGTTTAAATCTAGACTAAAGACGCATCTTTTTAATCTTGCATACACTAAACTTCCATAATATAAATCCTCTGAGGGTTTAGGCTGCATTAGTTAGATCAACTGGAACCAGGAACACAACTGATGTACTTGTTGCATCAAAGAGTGCAGAACAGTACTCTACTCTCAGCCAGTCTTGTCTCATTGTTCCAAGGTTACCACAGCGAGCAGGATGCAGTTCATGGCCTGACCTGATGGTAGAGCGGCGACCTGACAAGAGCTGAGATGATAGAGCTGGATAAAGAAGGACGCGGTCACCTGACACGTCCTCACCACAAAATTTCAACTGCTATTAGATTATTAATGATAATCTTAAACTATAATTTATTTTATTAGTAAGTTTATTTATTTTATTTAGCCTTGTTGTGCAAGCACTGTCGAGCTTGTGCAGAGGCAGCAGCTTTTGCCAGAGGGGAACTGGAATCCCCTGGTTGGGCCTGGGTTCTCCTGAGGTTTTTTTTCTCGATTAGAGTTTTGGGTTCCTCGCCACCGTTTGCATACTGTTCTTTTGCACTATTTGCCTGGCCGGGGGGGCTGCTTTAGAATTTTAAAGTTTTACTTAATTAATATTGCATATAAGAATTTATAGTCTGTTATATCTGACCTGTGCTTCTCTCTCCTTTATCTTAAATGTGTGCTCTCACTGTGCGTGCGTGTCTGTGCGTGTGTGTGTGTGTGCATACGTGTCTGTGTGTGCGTGTGCGTGCTTGTGTGTGCGTGCTTGTGTGTGTGTGTGTCTGTGCGTGTCTGTGCGTGTGTGTGTGTGTGCATGTGCGTGCGTGCGTGCACGTGCGTCCATGTGTGTCTGTCTATGTGTGTTAGTACGTGTGCATATTGTGTGTGTGGAGTGTTTTGTATGTGGGTATGTCTGTCTTCTGTGTTTTCACCTTTTTCTTGTTTTTACAGGTACAACTTTAATTGGTTTGCTTATAGTCAATATGTCTCATGTACAGCTGCTTTGTAACAATGAAAATTGTAAAAGCGCTATATAAATAAAGTTGAGTTGAGTTAAATGTTTCAGATGCCTTTCCTACACATCACAGCTGCTCTGTCTGGATTCCATTCATATAACTGCGAAAGAAACTTCCCAACTGATCATCTGACATGTGTTCTACTGACACCCTGACATCTCTGTCAAACACATTAGATTTACAGTTAACATGTTTCTGTGATACAGAACAAATCAAAGTGTGTAATATATACGGTACCTTCTGCTACAAAACCAAAACTGATACACAGTTTACTGACACAGAGAGGTGAAATACGGGATTCTGATGAATTGTGGGAGATGTAGTCTTTGATGAGATGTCAATGGTGCCCTCTGGTGGATCTGCAGGACACTCCAACAGACGATCGTGACCTTTACACGGAGTTGCTGAAAGTGAAGCTAAATAACCTCACAGCACTGACCATCAATATCACTTCAAACCTACAACCAGAAAAGACTTTTTGATCCATGAGTGCGTCAACGGCCCTCGACATCCCTCATTCATTCAGGACCGATGTGTGTTTGATATTATACCAATCTGATTTTCTCAATCTTTAAACCGGTCAAATATCATCCACACATCAGCATGAAGAACCCCAGTAAACTCAACTCTGTGATGATGTCATTCAGCAGAAGCCGCTGCAGGTGTTGTGTGTGTCTTGAACTTCAGTAAACAACACCCAGTAAACGCGTCACGTGTGTCAGAATGTTATGATTGACCCGAAGCAAACTTTACGTCCTGTTTTCTCTTCACACGGAGCCTCATACCGGTGATTTACAGCTGGAATGACAATCTCAAACACAAGCATATGTCCGTGTGCTACACAACTGCACAAAGCCTTGAAGAGAGAGAGAGAGAGAGAGAGAGAGCCGCTGCGCTTTACTTCATTACTGTAGTTTACTTTCTTCCATCCACCCCCTGCATTTCTTCCTTGCTTTTCAATTCTATTTTTCTTTAACATTAAAGCTTTACCTATATTAGGTGCAAATTATTCATAAAATGAAGCCCACCTTTTGTTCTTTGGATGTCATCCCTCCTCGTTTCCTATTAGAGACACTCGACGCTATTAGTCCCAGTCTATTGTCAATAATTAATAACAGTTTAACCAGTGGTATAGTTCCATCCTATTTTAAACACGCCACTGTACAGCCCCTACAAAAAAAAACAAATCTGGATCCAGCAGTTTTTAATAATTATCGTCCCATCTCTAAATTACCGTTTTTATCAAAAGTTTTGGAGAAGGTTGTGTTCAATCAGCTCTCCTCTTTCCTACAGGAAAATGGTAGTTTTGATAAATTTCAGTCTGGTTTCAGACCTCAACACAGTACAGAATCTGCATTGCTAAAAGTAGTAAATGACCTGCTGCTGATTGTTGATTCTGGAAGTTGTGCTGTTTTAATCCTGCTGGATCTCAGTGCGGCATTTGGCACTCTTGATCATGGCATTCTTTTAAATCGCCTACAGCAAATTGGGATTCAAGGTTGTGTGTTAAATTGGTTTATATCCTATTTAAAGGGCCGAACTTTTTCAGTAGAGACTGGCAAATATTCTTCAACTTGTGCACCAGTCTTATATGGGGTTCCACAGGGCTCAATTTTAGGTCCTGTTTTATTTTCTTTGTACATGCTTCCTTTATATGCCATATTTAAAAAGCACAATGTCTCTTACCACTGTTACGCAGATGATACTCAGTGTTATGTTCCTCTGCACCCTAAGGATGGCTCCAGCCTGCAGCGTTTGTTTGATTGTATAAGAGATGTTAAACAGTGGATGTCTGCCAACTTCCTCCAGTTAAATGAGTCTAAGACTGAGGTCTTACTTTTTGGCTCCCCTGCTTCTTCAGAGGTTGTGGCCAGTAAACTAGGACCTCTATCTGGTAATCTTCATTCACATGTTAGAAACTTAGGGGTTATTTTTGACTCTACTCTGACTTTTGATAAACAGATCAATGCTGTGGTTAGGAGTTGTTTTTATCAGTTAAAGAATATTGCAAAGATGAAGTCATTCTTAACATTAAGAGACATGGAGTCTGTAATACATGCTTTTATCTCATCCCGATTAGATTATTGTAATGGATTGTACTTGGGTGTTTCACAGTCCCTATTGTCACGTCTTCAACTTGTTCAAAATGCTGCTGCCAGATTGTTGACCGGAACAAGGAAGAGGGAACATATCTCACCAGTGCTGATCTCTCTTCACTGGCTCCCAGTTAAACATTGTATCCATTTTAAAACATTGTTGTTTGTTTATAAGGGTTTGCATGGACTGGCTCCGTCATATATCTCTGATCTCCTGTTTCACTGTAATGCTTCCAGGGAACTACGATCCACTAGTAGTCTTCAGTTGACTGTTCCAAGGTCACGTCTGAAATCGAAAGGCGACCGTGCCTTTTCAGTCGCTGCCCCACAGCTTTGGAACAATTTGCCAACTTACATAAGATTTGCTCCAACATACACTGATTTTAAGTCCCTTCTTAAAACGTATTTATTCAATATTGCATACGGTCGCAAGTAAGCACAGTGGCATAACTGTAGTGTATTATATGTTGTTATGTTTTGTTTACCTTTGTATTTTGGTATATGTTTTAATTTTTGTACAGCACTTTGGCCAACAGCTGTTGTTTTTAAATGTGCTTTATAAATAAATATGACTGACTGACTGACTGACTGACTATATTGAAATGTTTGCACGGTCTATAGGGTTGGACAGGATTCATTTCAGTGTTGTGTGTTGTGTGTGAGACAGATGTTGAATGAAACTGTAAAGCAGCGCTGGAGTTAAATAGAAGCATGATTTAGAAGATGGTGTCGATACAGTATAAAACACAGCTGCGTGTGCTTCTGTGATAACAGTAATAACAGGAGATGTGCAGGAAGGATCTTGTCTGTCTGACCTACACTTACTGTATGTCAATGACAGTCATTCTCTGTTGGTCACAGCCATCTGTTGATCTGATGTTTCCCACTATCACGAGACACGTCTGCCCTTAAAATACTCTTCCTCAGAAGAATGAAGCTGAGCTCTGACATATAGAAACTCTCAGAGAATGCATCTGTTATCAATATATTGAATCATTTGTTTATATTTGACTAAACATCTGGGGCCAGCTGTTCAAAAAGTGTCATCTGGATCAGAATGAGCAGGATTTGGAAATCCCATCTTTTGCTATCTAGGATCAGGTAATCGCCAAAAAAATTAAAGCAAAATAAAATTATGTCTGTGTGTAGATTACATGATACAAATGTTGTTTTTTTTAGATTTTAAAGTTTTATGTCACGTTTTGGTTCCTGAAATCCACCCTCTGCTGGGAGGAACTACTGGGGAACTACTTCCTTCCGCCCCAAATTCCAGCACAGTGAAACAAACCTCTGCTACTAATTCCAAACCGTCACTTGTTTTAAATGTGCGGTGTGCTGCTTCAGTGAAGTTATTAGTGAGAAATACCTGTGGAATATCGCATGGCTCTCAGCCAAACAGATTTGAGAACCAGAAAGAACAGTTGTATAAACTGGAACTGAGACGCCCTTAAAATGGCCGACTCCCTGATCAGTGCCCTGACTACTGAACAAGGGAGCTGATCGAACGCACCCTATTTCAAGATCATTGATAGATTTCACATCTGAATGAGAGGCGTACACACGTTTTCTGTGCATGCGTACGTTTGTTCTACGAATCACATGTATTCATTGTTTAATTTAGGACGGTTTCTATGCAATATTTTATGAATGAGGCCAGAGAAGAATATCAGTACATACGTGAGTTTTCTTAAAAAAAAAAAAAAAGGAAATAAGCATGTTTTATGGATGTGACCAAAAAGGACATTAAAATGAATTAAAGTGAACAAACCAAACGCAATAATCCCCAACAAATGGTGCAGGGATTGCTCTTCATCGTCATAGAACATAAAATAATTATTATATTTTCATTTCATGTTGATATTTATAGAAATATGTACCGTTGTGGATGTGACAAATCTGACTTACCTGACTATGAAAAATCATGCTTTAAAAATAAGAAAATAATGTTTTAAAAACACAAAACTTTTGCCAAATATTGCATCTGTGCATTTAGAAAGGTGAAACCTTGTGGTAAAAAGCTTTTTCATGGTTGGGTTGACATTTTCATAGAATTGGCCGTGTGTTGATGTACCCGTTTGCTTTAAACTGTTTATTTAATGTTCTGGAATTTCAAACATTTTTGCTCCTGAAACTCAGAACAATGTTGTGTTGTGTAGCGGTGATACAACTTTATTTTTATTTGGTTTCAGTGTCTATAACACATTCTTTTCTGTAATGGGCTGTTAATGTTCAAGTCAGCTCTTTGTTGTGTTATGTGTTCTACTGTAAGTGTTGCAGGTTTATACTCTTGTATGTAAATGTTTCAATATTCCTCAGAATTCATTTGTGGGTGTTTCTGCAACTACGGGCAAATTTTTAAAAATCAACCATCAGAGTCTGAAATACATATAAAACGGTCAACAAAATTCCATGGAGTCATTAAGATTTTAATCTGGAACATGTTTATTTTTATTTGAATTATTAGTCATTTAATATACAGGAAACCTTGAAAATTTGCTAAAGACATGTTGCGGAAATGACATTCTTGCTAATATCGCAGCTAACTGGTAGCTAGCAAGGTCTACTACATTAGTTTTGACTCTTAGCATCTTAATATACATGAATTAAACAGTAATATACATTTATTTAAAAAATGTATTTTAAAGTACAGAATTGCTAGGACACACAATAAATACTGACACAGATAAGATAATATTTACCTTATATTTTGGGGATCTTGTGAGTGAGGTGGTGAGGCTGCCTAATCTGTCAGCATGTGCTCATGTGGTCATTTCTGCTTCAATAGAAACTAGACTTGTTCGTCTCTCATAAAATGTCATTGTTGCGGTAAGGACTCAAAAGTGTGGCACAGGCACATTTACTTGAAAAAATCATAACAATGATCAGGAAATAATACAAAAAAATGTAAGATGCTGTAAATTAAACAATTCCTTTTGAAATAAATTGCTTGAAGTATTTTAACATTGTGACCAGAGTTGTGGGACATGAACAAAAATGGTGTTTGGACCTTTAAATGCTTCGTCATTTTATATTAAATCCTATTTTTTGTCAAGGAGTGTAATGACACTGTGACTATATTTATAAAGCGTCATGTGACAATTTTTGACATAAATCTAAAATTTCACTGCTGGGACTTAGTTGCAGAAACGCCCGTATACATATAATACAGTCCCATAATAATAATACAACACTTTCATATCAACACATACAGTAATACTTTCATTAAAGAGACCTCCTCTGTTAAATATCCATCCATTTAATGTGATCAAGACGAGCAGTCTTTATTTATTTAAAGAGCAGTTTGACTCGTTTCATATTTGATGTAATGTGTCACAGCTGTGATGATTTAACAACACATCATTTACTAACACGCGTGTGTGTTTACACAGAAGAGACAAACAGCCGTTTCTCTGCAGACATCATGAGTCCCAGTGTCTCCATCTAGTGGTGAAACTCTCACAGATGACATGAGACTTGATCACATCCTGTAGAAGTGTTTGTCACGGGATAAGAGTGAGGTGCATTGAGTCAAGAACACTTTAAAAGAAACTGAAGACACAGTAAACAAATAAACACGAGGTTTTCACTTTTCATTTATAGTTCAGTACAAGTTTAGGAAATCACATATTCAGAAACAAATCCGTCACTAAGCAAGAGAGAGTAAAAAACTCTTACAAATACGTTTTCATATTTTATATTTTGCCAGCACAAAAAGAGCAGAATGTGCATCTTAAAGACAGTTATAGGGCAAGACTGAATCTCTACAGATTATTCACGAATAAGCATTACACTGATTGTTTTTCAGGAATATCGTGTGTGTGTGTGTTAAAGATGGTGTATGAAATGGTGGCGTTCACACGTATAAAGAACCTGTTGAGGTTTTCTAGCTCTGATGTGACGTGAGACTGAGATGAGTGCAGTGCTGTTGTTTCTGTCACGTGATGAAGACTTCACTCCAGAAGCGTGCGTCAGTAAAGTTTGTGTTTCTCTGAATGAGTCGTCTCAGAGCGCCGGCTTCTTTCTTCGACTGATCATAACTGGCTCTCCAGATGCTCCTGAGATACGAGCCGTTGGAGGGACTCGCAGGGAAGTGGAAGAGTTTGGGAGGAGGACACTTCAGATGAGTCTCTTCAGCTCGCCACACTTTAGCCGCCAGCTTCTGTGGATGAGAAACGTGTCAGCAAACACTAGAGAGATTCCCGTGAAATGACCTGTGACCTGTTCACCTGTTCGTGTCTGTGGATGTTCTGCCAGACTCTGTCACACACCAGACACTCGAACGCATCCATGACGTTTTCTCGAGTGACGTCGTGAACGCTCCACTGACGTTCACTCAGACGTTTCACCAGATTGACATTGGAGATCTGCCGCTTGTGTTTCCACTGCAGATACTGGGAATATTCCTCGTCATGCGCGTCCAGTCTCTTTAAATACCGAGCCAGTTTCTCAGGCGGCTGGTCTGGATTCACCACCACCGCACTTCTGTCGTCCGGCAGCCACATGCCAACGTTGGGAGCTCCGTAATAGACGGGCACGACCCCCATCTTCAGAGGTCTCCAGAGTTTCTCCGTGATGTAATCCTCACAGACGGCGTTCTCGAAGGCCAGGAGGAATTTATACTGAGAGAGGAGGTGATAGAAATCCTCATGCTCCATCGCCGCCGAGTCTCTCAGATGGGACGGCAGGTCTTTATTGTGAAGACACGCTCCGTAAGAGTCCACCTGGATGTGTCGCATCAGCTCCCGGACGTACACGTCTCGATCGGACGGCGGGTCGCAGTCGGACTGGACGTAGGCCACGGGCGCCAGGGTGTCCCTCCGCTGGTTTTTGACGGACAGAGGGAGCAGGTGCGTTTGTGATGTGAGAGCGCTGATGCTCTCCAGGTGTTGTGTGGTGAGCGGCAGATGAGAGTGACGGCTGAAGGTGGCCGTGTGGTTGAACAGCGTGATGAGCGCCTGGTGAAAGAGCTTGTAGTTATTTTTGGGCGACTCCTCGTGGAACAGAGCCCAGTGATGCTCATCGCTTCTCGGCAGAGGAAGACTTTCAGCGCTGAAATCTGTACCTGACTCCAGAAGACAGGCACAAACATTTCAACTAGATCAACACTAAACCCAATGGAGCTGTGTGTTATTTCTGTTGACTCACCGTAAAAGAGGAAGGCTTGTGTCTGTGGATGAGAATGATGAGATCTGTTTACGGTAAAGACACACCTGTTACGTCCACAGTCTGCGAGCCGCCCCTGCTCTCCGGTCACTGGAGACCACCACACAATGACGGGGTCCTGGACGTCTGAGGGTCTCGGCGCTCTCCTCCCGATGAGTTGTGTGTCTGCGGTCTGCTCGACCTCACCAAACTACAAACACATCAAGCAACGTACAGATGAACCGCACGAAACATATCAAGAATATCTGTTGGAAATCGTAGGTTTTTCAGTAACGATCAGAATGAAAGGAAAAGCATTAGATATTTTAACAGCAGAAACACAAGACAGGTGTAGTGTTTAAGACACATACAGGAGTGGTAGAAGTGAGATTTTAGTCCAGGGAAATACCGAGGGTGAGAGAGGGAACGTCCAGATGTTAGTGAGAGAGAGAGCGAGCACATCCTAGCGTGACAGCATCTGAAAACACAACACACAACAGCAGTGCGGGACTGATACGTCTGTAATGATGTGTAGGCTGTAAAGTCGCAGCTTTGCAACAACTGTAGTGTGTGGGAACATCAGCTTGTGCTTTAAACACACACGTTACAACACTCCAACACAGGTCTGGTCTTCTCCCGTTTGAATCTCGTCAGAAACACCACACGACTGGATCACTTCAGGTGCATCTTACACCAGCTCCTCATCAATCATCTGACATGCACAAAAACTCCTCGCGAGGACCGAAGATGCTGTCTAGTTAGGGACACGGTCAACGCAGTCTCATCGGGGCTTTAAACAACATTAAACATTTAAAGCGTTTTTACGCACAATGAAAGTGTTTATATAGACAGAAAAGAAACCGTTTTACCTGAAACATGGTGATGTAAAAAAACAGACAGGCGCACGCGCACAGACACACAGCGCAAAGTTTTCTGACGGAGATTCGCATCGTGTCAAAACTAAAATCACACGTAACACGTTAATTTCTTTAAATGATCCGTCAAGTACTTTATAATATCTGGGTCACGGATTCCTTTATTCTTTATCGGTCAAACTGAGATTTTCTAACTAGCTTGTTGTTGAGTGTCGTCACTTCCGTTGAACGGTCCCTTAACCCCGCCCAATGCATTCAACTACACGCGCTTCCGGTTGTGAAATCTTCTTCGTCTTCCTGTTTTTTCTTTGGCGGATCGCCGTCTTTGGTAGTGAAATCTTTCTTTCCTTTTAACATTTAAACATACAGATTGGTACAAATTCAAATATGAAATACTTTGAACCGGTTTTATTATTCCTTATAATGTAATAGTGGTAAATTAACCATCAAGACAGTACTGATATTAAATAACACAATAATAGACATTAACCAGCAACAACTTGTGAAAATATATAATGAGGAATGAAACAGAAGTATTTATAAGTGATGTTTAATCCAGTTTATGTGAAAGTCAAAGCCACCACTAGTTATGACTAAAGATTTAGTTTACATTATACTCTGGTATAATTTTACATAACAATAAATAAAAATGGTTAAATCTGGTGCATATTCAAGTTACATAAAAAGAAATGAGTGATTGTATGTGCAGTGATAAATCTGTGTGATTCTCTGCAGTGTAATGGATAATCTGCTGTTGTATATATGATCTTTCATTTTGCAATGCACTCGCTTAAAAACAATCAGATAAGAGTTCTTCAGTAAATGAATCATAATGCAGTTTCTGTATACTGACGTAGAGAAACATAAGTATAAATATATACTGTGGGCCTAAAGCTGATGATCTGACCGTTAAAAGGACAAAACTCAGATGTTGAGAAAAAGCAGAAAGATCCTCTCAATCTATCAGTATATGTCCTGATGATGAATGAGGAGTTCAATCACAGGTAAAGTTGTGTGTGTGCGTGCGTGATAAACATCTGAACTTCAGTGAGTCACGTCTGTTTGCTGTCATGGCAACAATAAAACACTTTGAAGAGGTCATTTCATATTTCAAAGGTCAAATAAAATCCTTCACTTTTATTGTGAAATGCAGCAGTTTACACTAAACTACACACCCGCTGAACGATGAACAATAACAGAAAGGCTTTTTTATTTTAATGAGCCTCTTTTTTAGTGTTACTGTGTCTTTAAACTAGAAATATGGGTCTTTTAAACATTATACTCAACAAGGCTTGAATGAACAAAGCTGTAGCTGTCTTGCTTTCGTTGTTTCTTTGAATGAGTGAATTTTGTGTTTGGGGTTTAAACACCTACTTACCCAACAAATAATAATAATAATAATAATAGCTCATGTCAGGACAGCTTTCAGTCAACCCACTGATGTGGACGCACGGGTTCAGACATGAAAAGATAACGTCCACACAATAATCCTGGAATGAAGAGTAGAAACAAGACGAACAATATAAAATATGAAACATCATGTCATCAAGCTGCATTCATTTACAGATATAAATACATCACAAAGATAAAATGTACATATGATGCATGTAAATCTATAACAGATATCTGGTGTTTGTTATTCTCTGAAGAGGAAGTTTATGACTGATGCTAATTATAACTGCAGTGAATGGTTGGTTTGGATTCGGTTGCTAATAGCAACATGTGTAGGTGGCCACAAATGTATACACTGAAGAAAAGACACAAGAGTGTAATTATCAGCAACACAATTGAGCTCTTCTCTGAAGACCAGCGGAGCACTTGACTTACACAAGAGTGTCTGCTCTTCACACACACACACTCATCACCCATTTCACGAATGATATACCATCAACATTAGTGTCATTCATCCATCATCGTCTATTCCTCATGTTGGTATATAAAACACACAACATAAATGTTAGATATTAAAAACATTCTGTAGTTGATGTAGCAAAGTGAATTTTTTTATTCACTCTTTTTACTTTGAGGTAAATCTATGCAAGACATGAACTTTGAAATACACGGATGTGAAAGTGCTTGTGAAGTGAGACAAACCCACACGTGGACCTCTTGACACCACATTAGCTCCTTGATTCTGTCTCCATCATCTGAAGGGCATCTCAATCTGGTTTCCAAGCAACCGTTTCCAAACATCACAGGCCACTCATTTGAATGAAGAGCCAAGATGCTCGGATGGCAACAGGTGATGTGATTCTACATGTAGGCCTAGATCATCATGCGTTTCATTTCACACTTTTGTTTTGATTCGGTGTCAGATCTTTGATGTCTTTTAAAGTTGAACGTTTCGGTGGACGAGACGTCTTTTCAGATCACCTCTGGAGAAACGTTTTTCTACAGTAAAATCAAGTCCTATTCTCACATGATTTGTATTGAGGTCTTTATAAAGTTATTCTGTCTGCCATTTCACATTTCATAATCTTCAGACCATCGTTTCCCTCCAGCCGTTTCCCTCTGCGGTGCAGAAGATTGAAATAATCCTGAGATGAGTGTGTGGATTATAAATGAATGCAGATGTCATGGACGATTAAATACAGCATTTTATTCACGGAAGCCAACACTGTGTTCCTGATCTCTGTAGGCAGACGTAAGACACACTCGTGCCAGCAGATCATTGAACAGATTCAATCCTCTGAAAACACAGCCACGGGTATATTGAACAGCATTTACAGATTGAAGGGAATATTACAGGATCACAGCTAGAAAAGAGATTTCACTAGGTCTGAGTTTGGACCCAAAGCCATGGCTGAGGCGCATCACAACCCATCTGCTCTCCTTCATGACAGAACAGCATTACAGAGGACATCAGCAAAAACTAAACACACACACATGACAATGAGTCAAGGAGTTCACCATCAAGCTCAGTTCAAACATGAACTTCACCTTGGTTCCTCTCATGAATGATATCTGGTGTATTTACATGTCATCATCCGTACGGTACAACATGTGTCCTGCTGAAGAGAATCAATGAAACGTGTGTTTCTCTGTTCCACGTGCACCGTTAAAGGGTTAGTGCTCAGAAAACAACGTAAAACACGTTCAACATCACCTTACGTACTGATATCATAGTATTAATGTGTGCGTGCGTGTGTGTGTGAACATACCGCTCAAAAAAGCCAAAAATACATCAAAGATGCCACGAGTGCTTTTGGCTTCAGGACTAGACAGAAGAGAAATAAAGTTATAAGAGCTTAAAAGAAGGAAACACACTGTCGAACAGCTGAAAAACTCAAAATAACAAAGCTAACAAAAATAAAGTGTCCATCGAAATATTTCAAGTAAACAAAAGGGATTCAATAAACCATTGTGTCTAAACAGCTGTTCGTTTATAATACATGTTCAGAAACTGGACGTAATGGCGGTGTGCAAACAAACAAAAACACACACACACCTGTGTAAAAATGTCACGCGATATTCAGCATCAAGAGGCAAAAGTACCAAACCGACTTTAAAATCCTAAACATGAGAGTAAAAACACGAGACAAACTAACACGACACGTCGAGCCGTCGTCAGCTCTGTACCTTCAATAACATCCACATCATTTGGTTATGCTTCAAAAACCCTGCCATATACAATGACGTAACGTAACACTAGCCTTTAGAAAGCTATTTCTCTAAAATACTCCAAAGAAGAAAGTCATAAAGTGCACTAGAAATACTACCGTCATCTTTACAACAATAATAATGTTCAAAGAAGATTACAAAATACAGGAAAAGAAGAGCATTTGGGCATTTCCACTACTGAAAAAGCCGAGGAATACCCAACAGATAGAAAAAGAAATGGCACAGACCGCCGAGCGTGTGATGGCTTTGGCAGTCTGACGTACCTGGAAATCCTCCTCATCCTCATTATGATCAAATCTGTGTGTAGTTTCTGTCCACTGCTGTGACATGCTGGTATCATACGTGAGGCGTGTGTCAGTATGTATAGAGCTATAGATTCAGATGGTTAGTAGTGGGTTAGTAATCTACTGTTCATCACAATGAAACTGCTACTCATGCACTGCAATCCAAACGCCCTCGTGTGGTGAACACTTCTATGCTAAGAGTGGGACTGCATCTAATGTTTGCACTACACTGAAGCTCTCCGAGATAAAGCACACATATGGTATTCTCAAATCAAATCTTTACACAACGAACACATAAAAGCCAAAGACGTTCTGCACGACATTCTCCACGAGCACCGGCTGCTTTACACCCTCCAATCCACGCATGGCTTTCTACAGTTGACACGGTGTAATGTTTCAGCGGCGGGCAGATAAACAGAAACGACACGGGAATAGAGTCACGGGTGATGGCGTGACGGCCGGTTTCAGTCTATGTGACTTTGGGTGCGTCGGGCCTGTAGTCCTTGCGTTCGGACGTGTTGCGCTTGACCTTGGCGGCGGCCGGCTGGGACTCCTGGTTGAGAGAAGGACTGGACTGTGATTTCTTCAGCGCGGCGTCACCGTCTCTGGCCGTCAGGAGCTCCTTCACGCCCTCTTTCAGAAGCTTCACGTACATCTTGTAACGGCTCTCCTTCACAGAGAGATACACCACGTCCATTAACATTAGCATTCCGTACACAACTGCTCATCTCATCATACAGCACTATAATAACAAGCAATTGATTGAAATCTTGAAAGCATATGATGCACTTGTCTTATACGATGCCGTAATCACATTTGCATTTGAAACACGGCCAAAACATCTGAGCTCAAATCTCAAAATCACCGTCATTAATCACACATGTTATGAGAGGGATTTCAGATGATGATCTCTATTGATCCGACTGAGGGTCTTTTTTTCAGATTTCACTCAAATGTTTTATGTTTCTGTATCTGAATCTGAATCTAGTCTTCACCATTTGTGGAACACAGATGGACTGAATTCACTGAGGATGAGCACAACATGATAATAATCACCAGGAATTCTTGTACATTATTCTTACAAATGTTCGATTGTGCTATAAGCTGAGAAAGATGTGTTTTACTCTCAGCTATCAATCAAATGAAATGGGGTTTGTTCCCATCAATTGTAGGTGAGCTGAAGCCTGACAGTGGAGATGAGAAAGTGTCAGAGAACATAAATGTGGGACAGAGAGAACAGAGCTCACGTGGTGAACGTCAAACAGCTCCTACCTCGAATTCCAGGTAGTGCTCTTTCAAGCGGTACTCGTCGATCTCTTTGGCTTTGACCTTCTTATCTGGAGGATAGGATCTGTGCTCGGCTATCTCTGTGGACACGTGCTTCAGCTTGGCCTCGTGGGACTTCAGCTGCTCTTCCTGTGACCACGTTCACATGGACAACAGCAAGAAATCATTCACTCAAATAGATATTAAACCTGTCAGACTTGAAGTCGATGTTGAGCAGAATACATCAGTACAAACAGAGAAATGTGCACACATGCATCTGAATGTACCCAAAAAAGCTATCTGGAAGGTTGACATGAGAAAATAACCATCTTCATTCGTGTTGCACTGAAGCACAGACGTTCATTTGTTTCTCAACCCACCTGAGACATTCGGGTGGTGGTCGCCGGCAGCAGCGGGCGGCTGAACTTTTTCTGTGAGCCAATGGCAGCGGGGAATGACGGGGCTGAAAACATGGCCGCCACAGAGTTGATTATTCTAATCCAGGACTCCATTTCCTCAGGGCTCCTACAAAACACAGAAATGATCGACTGTCATGTATGGAAGACCAAGCTGGGGCTTCAGGAAATGGCTGTGAAGTCTAAGAAGCTTTCTCAGAAGAAATAAAGGCTGAGAGGCGGAGATAAGAGAGTTTTAATTGAGCTTGAACTCAAGCGTGAAATGAGATGTGCCGGTGCTCTTACTGAGCCTGAAAGAGGAAAACTCTCCAGTCAGCGGTCTTCAGCTTCAGAACGTTGGGCTTCTTCTCATAGTCCACGGGCTTGATGGTCAGAGCGTGATGCACGCTGATGGCGTTCTTCAGATCCTCCTCTGACAGGGCCTTCTCCGCCTTATACTCGTCCTGCAGCACAACACAAAACCACTTCCATTTACAGTATTCTTCTATCAATATTCCACAAGGAGGTCAAACTAATGTAAGAAAAAACATACTTCAATTTGAGGTTTTCTGAAACAAGCAGATAATAACAAGCAGCTACTTCCCTCACATCCTTCAGGACACAACTGAACACTAAAATCTTACTTTTGCTTAAAAAAATCAAACCCCTTTTTCTCTCCCAACAGGTTTTGTCTTGCTTTGCGTGACCACTTCTTCTTCCATTGTTACCTCTACGATTTAACACTTCGTTGTTTCCTCGCCTCTTTGGACAAAAGGGTCTGCTAAATGTAATGTAAATGTCCATAATAAAACAGCTCAAATAGTCTTTTGTTTAACCATTAAAGTGCTCACATTGGTCATTAGTCAGGTACTCGCATTAGCTAGATCATGGTACTCACATCAGTCACAGCCGAGTATTCGGGTCATTATCACTATAATGTGCCTTTGGTGTCCTCATCAGAATCACAGTCATCATGAACATAATGCAAAACAATGACATTTTGAGGTTTTATTATGAATAGCCAAACATTTACACACACAGAAGTACAATTCTTTGATTCAATGTTATGTGATTTTGGCATGTCCCTCAAGACTGCTCAGCTAACTTCAGTGAGTGTAATAAGTGGATGAAATACATACAATTAAAATACTTTTTGAATTTTCTTACTATCCTCAACAAGTAATTGGATAAAAAAGTAATTTTCATAATTAATATTCTATTTTCATAATAATTTACATGTGATGTTGTCAAGCTTAACATGTCCACCCTGTCGTAGTGAAATAATAATGAATAAACGCTTTTCAGAAATTCAATATATACTGTATATATACAGTATATATATATATATATATATACACAGTCAGCTTCAACAGTGAATCACTTTATTACAGCATGTGTTCATTAAATGCTAACTTTAGCTAAAAATGTCCACCCTGTCATTCAACTCGTGGTACATGGTACTGTACACGACAGAGGACATGCACATAGTTTTTGTTACATTTTGATCATTTTATTACATATTACAACAGTTACAACAGGAGATGCTACGCATGAGTGGACAATATTACGTTTTTGAACAATATTGATATCAGTAGGTATATTGTAATATATTGTAATCAATTTTATTGCCTGTTTGAACAAAAGCAGCCATAATGATGTAAATATAAATAAGGCTAGGCTAGCCTTGTTTAGCTGGACCACCAATTAAAAGGTAAGAGAATGTTTTAAATTGGTTTGAAATATATTTTTTTCTCAAGAAGTGGAGCTGACACAGCAAGGTGATACAGGAAACATTGCGATTCTGACCCAGAGAGAAGAAAAAGTACACTGAGAAAGAGAGGGACAAATGAAAAAGACAGATACTGGAAGGAAGAATGAGCTTATTTTCCCCATTAACAGACCTGCAAACTCGGAAGATGTGAAAAAGGTGACAGGCATACGACGGCGGGGGGATTTGGTGTGGTGTGAGGGGTCTGGGGGAATCCTCCCCATAAGAAAAACTTTTTAATTTTAACATGTAAATTATGCATTCTGACACTCTATGACAAGAAAAAATACTATATTTGTTTCGATTTTGGCCTGCACAAGTTTTTCAAGTGCACCACATGACACCTCTGGAGCAGCAGCTAATCACATTACGAATGGCCTAGGGCAGGGGTCGGCAAGTAAGTTTGGCATCGGGCCGAAAAAACAAATTCACCGCTAGATGGCGGCCCAGATCATAGTCAGGATAATTTAAGAAATTCATTGCTGAAAAATGCAACTAGAATAGCCTACTTTTAAATATATAGTTAGTATATAAGTACATATTATATATAATTACATAATAGTCATATAATTATTTAACGTAGCCTATTTAACGTAACGTAACGTATTTGACAACATACCCCCCAGCGCTATTACGTCGTGTCGTGTGATGTTAACATTTAAGCTAGCTAGATGGTGAGAGAAAATGGCACTATCCTGACTTAAACTGAGACATTTATTCAAGAAGTTTATTATAAACTGAAAACAATTAGGCTTACTAGACACATTTTATGTCAGAGCGGGATCTGAGCGGGATTTGGTTTACCAGTAAGCGTAATGTGAGCGGAGCGTTTGCTTGGTCCGTGAGCGACTGAGCGAACGAAATATTAATAGTAGGCTGAAAAAGAGCAGTTATTTTTCAGTCCGACATTCTGTGACATTACAGCCAATATTTTTAGTGCCTAAAGAGTAACTGTATAATAACTGATATTTGTATTTTATCTAGTATATTTGTATTTTATCTAGTATATTTGATTTCCGTTACTTTATTTCTGTGAACATATAGCTGCTTGACGTAGTGCAACATTCAAAATAAACGCACAAAAGATGAAATGCACTATGAAGATCTTTATTATTACTGGGGTTAGTAAAGAAACAGGCTTTAAAGAAAAATAGACCAAAACAAGGGGAAATGCGTTCTTAAAATGTCAAAGCTTAATCATTACAGCATTTTAGAATGTACTTGTAGAAACTTGGACAAAGTAGCTGCGTCTACGAAGGCTGCATGCGTCCTCCGGAGATCACATTTGACATCGAGGTTCATTATTCAGGTTTTATTTCAGAAAAGCAACTGTTACATTGGGTAAGTGACACAATGTCTTCTTAAGAGAAATAAATATAAATGTTATAATGTTTTTTTAACTGAAATGAGCCTGTATCGAACCTCTTGTCGCCCGCGCACCTCCGCAAATGGACGAGGCGTTTGTAGTTGATGCGCATGCCGTTGTGCTATTATTCAGGCTTCAGGCTCATGTGGTGTACATGGGACAATAATCCAGGAGCAAAAAAGTAAATCACCAAGAGAGCTGAGCGAGAGACTCTGAGATTGAGCGAGCGGAGCGGAATTTTCACAAAGGCACTCTCCGCTCCTCGAGAAATATTAACGCTCCGCTTCGCTCACATGCTCTGCTGGCGCGGGCCAGATGTTATTGCTGGTGGGCCAGTTGCTGACCCCTGGCTTAGGGGAAGCTTATACACAAATGAGACCCGTGCTGCTGGCATTATTAGTCGGAATACGCACAGTCTAATTTTGAGCTACAGGAAAAAATGGACAAATATGGATTTTGGTCGATTTTGAGATTTTCATAAAAAATAAGTACATTGCCCTGGCCTAGCGATTCCAATGCTCAAAATCGTAATTAAACATCTAAAATTATCTTTATTTGTCTATATTTTCTGAGAGGTGCACCTTCCTAAGTCTTTCCTAATACAAAGGATGCGTGTCCATCGGAAGCAAAGCGCTTGCGCTTCTGACGTTTTGGTTTTAAAACATGCGAATTGATCAAATAAAGAGCGGGACTGATGTTAAAAGAGTTATTAAGAGAGATAAAGAGCAGGACCTGATTGATGTGAGTTATGAGGGCTCAAAAAGAAGAAAAAAAAGTTATTAACAGCTTTCATAAAAAAAGTTCAAAAAGTAGATACAAGCAATGTATTGACTGTATTAATGTATTATGAAGCGGATTGATCGGTCTCTGAAGTAATTACTAGATAGCATCTGTTAATTACGGCTTCTGCGACTGAAACTTCGGATGAATATCAATCGCACCCAAGTGCTTTACTCACTTAGAAGGACTGGGTCCAGTTGCAAGAAACCCCTTAAGTTAAGAAAACCCTTCATTCTATTTGTAACAGTATTGTCGCTAAGGGTTTTCTTAACTTAAGTTTCTTGCAACTGGGCCCAGAGCTAGAAGTGGAAATTGGAAAGGGAGATTGGCAACTGTCTCTCATAACATAGCCGTTTTCTTCACACGGGCGACCTGAGTAATAAATATCAACGCCATTTTCTCTTCATCCGAGATGACACTTAGCGTTCACGGCGCAAACATGACGTTTAGAATGCGCTTTTCCTGCCGCGACCGCGCCTGACGCTATGATGTTGCCTGTATCTGTGTACTGAATGTTCAAAGTATGGCAACTGAGTACTTACATTTTATAAATCGCCATGGAACCCCCCAATTTGGGTAAAACCTCGTCGGATCTATACGATTCACAAGAATGGCATATTTGGATTCAAAACGGCGAATTTCGATGAAAAGCGGCTAGTATGTATTAAGGCATTTAACGTATTTATTCTACTTTGAATTTGTCCATGACAGGGTGGACATCTTTTGTGGATTGCGCGTACATTGCTTGCAGTTAAATAATCAAAAGTGCTGGAGCTTGACCAACATGTAACAGCTTAAGGTCTCCTTAATACAACAAATATAAAGTTAAGTGGAATATCCTAGATTTTTATTTTGGTAATTGTGAAGTCTCACAGACCCTTTATAGTGATAATGACCCACTTGCATCAGTCACATCGGTATAGTACTCACAATGTGCTCACATGGGTCTTCTTTCATACTCAGATCTTTCTGCATTGTGACATTTTCATGACAATAAACAAAAAGCGCTGTATATTCACACGGTAAAAAATGACTGCCATAACGTAAAGCATCTTAATAGTAGTTTCAGTATTCACAATGTCATTTTCTAGTTTTTATGATTTTGAGGTGAAATATAATCCAGACATTTCTTTGAGTGATTTGCAAAAGCTTGAGGAAACCTTCCCTATATTTACTTTCTTCATTAAGTGAGTGGCAAATAACTCAACAACTAGTGATCATCTCCCAGAGTTAAACGAGTCACCCCTCTGTCTAAGGGTCAGATCCAGATGAAAATTCCAATTTATTCAGCACTTAATCTGTTTCTATGACGATGAGAGTCATTTTAGGTGTGATTGTTGCTTAAGGCAAACCAAACATGATTGTCTGATAATGCCCTTCACTCGAGTGCATGACCTGCTTCTCTGCAATTACTCTATGACTCTACTGTAATGGAACACGAGGGAGGGGGTGCTGGGGTCTATCAGATCTGACATCCATGTGTGAACTTGATTCGATCTCACGTCAGAATCTCCTGCAGGAGAAAACATGATCAATCGATGCCTTTCGGATGAATCTGTGAGCACATACCTTCTGCAGATACAGGATCATGCCTTTGAGAACTGCATAAAAGGTCTTCCAGCCTCTCTTGCCTCTCGGTGCTAAAGAACATAGAAAATCAATCAGGACAATAATACGTCACCCCATGTTGTTTCAAACAGATATGACGAGATGTTTAGCAGCACACACAATTAACATCTCATAAATGATCCATAAGACCCAGTTTATTTTATTGTTATAAACAGTACAACATTAAAGCAAAAGAAAGAAAGAAAGAAAGAAAGAAAGAAAGAAAGAAAGAAAGAAAGAAAGAAAGAACAAACAAAAAATACAAATAAGTTGCAATAAGTAGTAAGAACAAAAAAACATCTTAAGAAGGCAAAAAGGATGAATATAAGGTTATAGTTTTCATTGCTTTAGGATTAACAGAGCTTTGAATAGACTCCATATATTTTTCTAAATAATCTTTCAATAAAGAAAAGGGAGGTTTAGATCCAGTACATTTTTGCTTATGTTTATGAAATTTAGCTAACAGGAAACATAAATGAATTATATAGTATTTTTCCATATTCTCTTTTGAATAATCAAACAATCCAAAGAAAACCTCTTTAAAACAAAAGGAAAAGTTACTCACGAAAGAACACTGAATAAAGATGAAAAAATTCTGACCAAAATTGAGAAGACCCAGTTTTGTGACCGAAACTGAATTCATTATTTATGAGTGCCATATTCGACTGAACTAACACTTTGGCCTTTTTACAGAGAGTGAAAATCTAATTCAGCTTCATGTGATTTCTAACACGCAGCAGGGCAAGTAGAGTTCCTTCAGAAAACTCCAGTGCAGTAAAGACAAGAAATACAGACACTGCAGGACAGGGTCACCTCTGAAGACATGATGGGTGTCTTTATTTACAGCACACAGCGCATGGGGCTCGTACTGATGGCACCTCTGGGACGCTGACAGCACGTGATGGCTCAGATCACTAAAGCCCTGCTGGTTTGACCTCCTCTAATATGCCCATGGACACCGTCATTAGACCACAGTGGCATTAAATGAGAGCTGTAAGTCATGAAAGAGTGCAGGCCTCTCCTCCTCTCATACAACACAACAGTGCCTTACAAATATTATACTGATGAGACGTTTGTTCTTTATTGTGAAGCTATAGGAGAACAGCTATACAAAAACAGCTCAGCACATTTCTCTCGAGTGACTCCAGAATCTCATTAGAGCTGAAAAATAAGTGGACATGAAATACACCAGACTACGGCCAAGCTGTCTGTTCTCCAAGTGCGTTTGCCAAAGCACTGAATCACACCTGCTTCAACATTACACAGCCTTTATTTAATGACCTCTCCCATCATTCCCTGAACAAGCCTGACACTTATCCTTTGGGAAATGATAAATAAAAAAAACAAAAGAAATCATTTAAATGAAAATAAGTCATTGAAAAATGCTCAAGAAAAAATAATCTCTTCTGTGCCCACTGAACTCCTTTTTAAATAAATAATTTGATTACACTGTCATCTACCCATTAATAACCAGAACTTTCCATGTAACACTTATTAAACATACTTCAGCTGTCATCTGGGTCATGAAGACATATCTGGTGAAAGTGTTTCAGTATTTAAATGTAAAAACTGGTTAACAGTCTCTCTCTTTGTCAGTTTCTGTTGCAAAAGAAATATTTCATAAATAACTAGTTACTAGATATTTACCAGAACCTTTAGATTTTGATTGAATTGTTGCAATGGTTATCTATTAAACGCATCCTCTTAAAGGGACAGTTCACCCAAAAATAAAAGTTCTGTCATAAATTACTCAACCTGAGACGATGAAGCCAGAGAAAGATATTTGGAAAAAATTTAGCAACTGGCATTTCTGGGACACCATTGTACAATTTTTTTTTATTGTTTTTTTGTTGAACACAGAATAACTATAAACTATTTTGAAGAATTTATGAAAGTAAACCTTTGACAACCATTTATATTTTTTCTACTATGGTAGTCAAGGATGTCCCAGATATGTCAGTTGCTAACATTCTTCTAAATATCTTTGTGTTCATCAGAACAAAGTGAATGTACACAGATTTGGAACACCAAAAGCGTGAGTAATTAAACAAGAGCGTGAGGATATATGCCTTTAAATATCCTCATTTTGTTTAGGTTTGGTTAGCGGTAACGTTTTGAATGTAGTTTAATCTAAATCCTCAAAGAGTCATTCAGATCAGTGTCCATTATCTCCAATCATAGTGAATCATGCCTGATGGATTGATTTTGTTTTATAATCTTACTTTTCTTGCCGTCCATGTCAGCGTGGATTTTGCGGGCCAGGAAACCGGTTTTGTAGACGGCAGCGTTGGGGTCATGAGCGATGTTCAGAAACGGGTTACTGCCGCTGCTGATGCGACTGATGCTCTTAGTGCGAGTGTGATCGCTCTTATCCACCAGCTCAGACAGAGACTTCTTCAGCTCATCTCCATCACTACAACACACACACACACAAACGTGTGTAAGAGAGAGTGTGCAGACACATACACACACACACGTTTGCGCAGCTATCTTTATGAGGACATACATTGACGCAATGCAATCTCTAGCCCGTCACCCTAACCATCAGAACTACATGCCTGACCCTAACCCTGACCCTAAACCTAATTATAACCTAAACCCTAAAACCAAGTCTTCACCCTCAAACAGCCCTTTAAAGGGGTCTCTGGAAGTGATGACCGGCCAAAATGTCCTCATTTTACTCTCCTTGTCCTCACACCGCTGGTCTACAACTTTTTGATTATGTTATCATGTTTTTATTGTGTTAGTTAGCTGTATTTTTTGAGTTATTATGGCTTAAAACAAAACAAACCAACTGCAGTTTGATAGTAATTGGAATGCACAATAATAAGTTATTTCATGTTGGAACCAAACTCTTCATACACTGACCAAAATTATAAATGCAACACTTTAGTTTTTGCCCCATTTTTCATGAGCTGAACTCAAAGATCTAAGACTTGTTCTATGTACTCAAAAGGTCTGTTTCTCTCAAATATTGTTCACAAATCTGTGTTAGTGAGCACTTATCCTTTGCCGAGATAATCCATCCACCTCACAGGTGTGGCATATCAAGATGCTGATTAGACAGCATGATTATTGCACAGGTGTGCCTTAGGCTGGCCACAATAAAAGGCCACTTTACAATGTGCAGTTTTACTGTATTGGGGGGTCCGAAAACCTGTATCTGGTGACCATTTGCCTCACGCAGTGCAACACATCTCCTTCGCATAGAGTTGATCAGGTTGTTGATTGTGGCCTGTGGAACGTTGGTCCACTCGTCTTCAATTGCTGTGTGAAGTTGCTGGATATTGGCAGGAACTGGAACACGCTTTCGTATACGCCGATCCAGAGCATCCCAAACATGCTCATCCCAAACAAGTGACATGTCCGGTGAGTATGCTGGCCATGCAAGAACTGGGATGCTTTCAGCTTCCAGGAATTGTGTACAGATCCTTGCAACATGGGGCCGTGCATTATCATGCTGCAACATGAGGTGATGGTCGTGGATGAATGGCACAACAATGGGCCTCAGGATCTCATCACGGTATCTCTGTGCATTCAAAATGCCATCAATAAAATGCACCCGTGTTCGTTGTCCATAACATACGCCTGCCCATACCATAACCCCACCGCCACCATGGGCCAGTCGATCCACAACCTTGACATCAGCAAACCGCTCACCCACACGACGCCATACACGCTGTCTGCCATCTGCCCTGTACAGTGAAAACCGGGATTCATCCGTGAAGAGAACACCTCTCCAAAGTGCCAGACGCCATCGAATGTGAGCATTTGCCCACTCAAGTCGGTTACGATGACAAACTGCAGTCAGGTCGAGACCCCGTTGAGGACGACGAGCATGCAGATTAGTTTCCCTGAGACGGTTTCTGACAGTTTGTGCAAAAATTCTTTGGTTATGCAAACCGATTGTTGCAGCAGCTGTCCGGGTGGCTGGTCCCAGATGATCTTGGAGGTGAAGATGCTGGATGTGGTGGTCCTGGGCTGGTGCGGTTACACGTGCTCTGCGGTTGTGAGGCCAGGTGGATGTACTGCCAAATTCTCTGAAACCCCTTTGGAGATGGCTTATGGTAGAGAAATGTACGTTCAATTCACGGGCAACAGCTCTTGTGGACATTCCTGCAGTCAGCATGCCAATTGCACGCTCCCTCAAAACTTGCGACATCTGTGGCATTGTGCTGTGTGATAAAACTGCACATTTTAGAGTGGCCTTTTATTGTGGCCAGCCTAAGGTACACCTGTGCAATAATCATGCTGTCTAATCAGCATCTTGATATGCCACACCTGTGAGGTGGATGGATTATCTCGGCAAAGGATAAGTGCTCACTAACACAGATTTAGACAGATTTGTGAACAATACTTGAGAGAAATAGGCCTTTTGTGTACATAGAAAAAGTCTTAGATCTTTGAGTTCAGCTCATGAAAAATGGGGGCAAAAGTGTTGCGTTTATAATTTTGGTCAGTATATACAGTATATATATATATATATACATATATATATATATATATAAATTGTATATATTGACAAATAAACCGTGAATGTGTCCTATGGTGTGACACCAAAGAGTTTATTATCCACATTTTTGCAATGTCACACCATAGGACACATGTACGGTATATTTGTCAACTACGCATAGTCATAAAAGCCAAATAAAATGCTGATGCAGCGAAATACATCCAGAATATCTGTTACATTAACAGCGGACAGATAACACAAAGATTGGGAATAATTACATTTGAAGTAGAAAGTAAACAGAAACAAGCCAATTCATTCTTTGTAATGTAATAATGTGTGCATTAAATGATGAATGAAAGTCCATTACTGTAATTACAGTAAGAGAGGCATGAGTGAGGAATACTTCCGCTCGTGTCAGCTGCACGGCTGCGCAGACGCTCCTGTGACTGCGTGCTTAAGGCCGGAGCGTCTGTCAGTCATGCAGACGGATGGATGTTGCTAGGAAACTTTAAATCCACAGACCTCACAGTCATGTGCTTTAAGCTCAGCACGACTCTTCTCTTTGTGACATTAGTGATGAGGAACTCAGAACAGAGGTTTATTTCAACAGGAGACCACTCACATGAAGAAATAATGAAGAAATGAAGAACAAGGCAATGACTCAACACAATCTCTCTCAGAATGAGAAGTCTGCGTTTTGGAACACACCATCACTCTCTCTCTCTCTCTCTCTCTATACACAACCTTCTGAGAAATGTGCATTATGTCCATGGCTTTGGTTCAGATCAGAGAGAGAGAGAGAGCTGGCCGTGTGTGACTGTAATCTGGCACAATGGTATGTCTCACTGTGACTGTTATCAGCGTGTCAGAATAATCTCATGTTTTCAACATCATAATTACAGCTCATGTCTCCAATGCCACCGATCTCATCATTTGGCCTCATCTGAATGCTGTGTGTGTATCCTGATAAATCATTACCATCAAACTACTCCTTCTATATTTGACATTGAGAGGAGCTGTGACCTCTGTGGTGCTGATGTGCTTTGGGCTTTTTATAAGTTTGTGTCTTTACATTGTTACCGTGGAAATAAAAATACATCATAGTGAGAGAGATTTTCGGTCATCCACCATGCTCCTCTAGTCTGTGTCTCGCTGTTAAAGACGAAGCATTTCCTGTTTCATATTCAGCTGTGGGATGGTGGCTTGTGCAGGTTTGTGTCATTTCCAGACTCTCCTTTATTTCTTTACCCGATAATAAAACCAACATTAATGCTAGTGGTCTACTTACACGGCCCATTCCAGCTTCTCATTCTTGATGGAGTTATACAACGACTGCAAAACACAGAAAAACATCTGAATCAGTCAACATTACATTTCATTTAGTATAAATTCATATTCACCGTGAGTTCAAATGATTCAGATTCAAAACCTCAATTCCTCAATATGATCAACTATAGGATATACATCCCATTCAGAATCCGGCTGTTGTGTTTCTTCTTCTGTTCTGTATGTAACGGCACTCCTGCTCGTGAGATATTCTTGCATGCTGCAGTTTTATTATAAAGCACGTCTTCTCTCTCAGACACTAATGGATCTTTCTCATTCAGAGTAATCGCTCACAGTCATTGTGAAAATGTCACATAATTCTGTGAATCATTTCTGTCCAGACATGTCCGTAAGAAATCGTTTGTGTAAAGGTCACTTTAAACATACATTCACACATTAAAAACACATGCACACAAGCAGATGATCAATGTTACTGCGCTGTGAAAAAACACATCAAACAATACTCTCATGTGTCACGTGATATGCATTTCATATGATATAAGCTCAGTGTAAAGGCCATTGCACATCGAGTCCGAAATTTGCGCACGTTAAAAAATAAATACGACCTCACGTTGTGTCAATCACGTTTACACACTGCCTCCGATATTTTCATCCGTGATAAAAAAATGTTTCATCGTTCGGTACCAAATTTCGATACCTAAGGGATGAATGGAGTTAACGTCAGTGAGCCAATAAGCGTGCTGTGGTGCGGCATCAAGTAAAAACCTGACGTGAGGCTGTAGTGTGAAAGCGTCTAGATGGAAAAGATGTGGAAAAGATCAAAAGTGTGACTACATTTCACCAGGCTCAATGGCAACAGTGCATGATATTGCACGATGCAATATTTGTAACAAGATTATTGCGGCCAAGACCGGCAACACGACAAACCTGATGAAACATTTGACAGTGAAATGAATAAAGAGAACTCGAAAGCTGCAAGATCAAACCCGTATACAATATTTTACATACTGTTTGCATGTATGGCTACAATAGATGAATCAATGCAAAAAATGATTTAAGGTTAACTGATCAAACTAGATAATTCATCTTGTTCAAGTGTGTTTATCCTTAAGGTTGGCTGCAGTTTCTCGGTTTTTAATCTTTCATTACATTTGATAAAATAGGCATCGAAGTCAAGGTATCGGTATCGATTACGACAGTTTTTGAACGATACCCCGTTCTAGTTTTACAGTAAGGATACACATAATTTCAGCAAAAATGGTTGGGATGATTAAATTATTCTTCCCATCTCATTTTAATATACTGAGTCAACTATAAGAAAACCATTGGCAAGTTAAAGCTGCAATCTGTAATTTTTTGGTTACATTTTTTAAAATTATTTTTATTAAGCAAATACATAAAAAGATCAATGTTATAATAATCATTTTTTAATTTTAAAAAATTGCCATCATTTGACTTTAAAGTACGCTGCAATGTTTTGTTTTGAACAGAGGTGGCGATGTAGAGACAAAAGTTAGGGGTTGACTCTTTAACTTTTTGAAAAGTGTAAAAAGGAAAAACATGTCAGTCAATCAATGGTGTAAAGTTGGGATGAGAGCAGCTGTTTGTCTGGGCAATAAAAACAAAAGCGGGTAGGGCGGGAGCAGTGCTTGAAGACTTGGCTGACAACCAAGAGCACGCTTTTTGGTGTGTGTGTCTGGTCAGCACTTGTGAAGCAAACATTGAGTCTGGTTAAACACTCTTGTTAAACACAACGGTTGAACGCTTAAGTGCTGCTGTGATGCCATGTAAAAATATTTAAATGTACTTCAATTAAAAAAAAAATCATACATCATCATACACAACATGTTAACATACACCCATAAACTTTCGCCGATGCAAAAACACACCCAGCCCTGTTTGCTGTAAGCGTCCATTCAGTAATATTGCATTAAAAGCATTAAATCAGTTTAGCAGGAGAAAAGGTTCATGTGTTCATCACATATGAGACGTGTGTCAGAGACAGCGGGATCCCGCCCGCAGGACGTGTTGCACTGACAAACACACGGCTGTGAACCTCTGAGGCAGCCAGTGAAACAGTCAATCATAAATCAATCATAGTAAAGCTTTGAGACGCCGCTAACACGGGTCAAGGTGACACGCTAATGCCGTCACGATAACATCAAGCGGCACAAACGCCACATCAAAGCATCTGTCGGTTTAAAAGCAAACCACCGTCTGTGGACACACACCGTCTCTCATTCAAATGCAGCATTCTGTTGCACTCAAGTATTGCGTAGCATTATAAAGAAGTACACACAACACCGGAGCTGCGCTTCATGACAAGTTTTATTGTCACAGACAAGCACAACGTTATCATCAGTCCAGTAGATTCAGTAATGACGGAGTTAAAACAGCACCACGACGCCGGGCACACAGAACGGCAGGCACACTTACCTTGTCCTTCTTGGGCGGTCCGCTGTTGAATTCGGCCGAATTGGACACTTTCAGGGACTTGGATCGGTATCCGGGCTGGGGCTGACGCCTCATCGACTCCTCCCTGCCGTACTTGACCGAGCCGCCGGCCCGCATGCGGACCTTACTGGTCCCCTGAACGCTGTTTACACCGATCATCTTCTCCAATGAAAGCCCTGTCACACGCACGACGCAGAGGAGACGGAGAACGATCCAGCGATGCGTTGGCTTGGCTGGAGGAGCTAGAGGAGAGGAGGCGTCGAGCCAGGAGAAAGACAAGAGAACGGCTGAACGGCTTCACGAGTCGAGTGGAGCTGCCCTCTCCCGCATTGCTCGCTGGAGTGTTTGGATATAGAGCGATAGTTTCCCTGGAAGCAACACGTCAATGACTGGTGGAGTTACACAGAGAGAGAGAGAGAGAGAGAGAGAGAGAGACGCTGCTGCTGCTGAGCTAATGTTGAAATGAATTCATTTATATTTCACACAGCTGCTGTTGACTTGAGTCTGGAGTCGGGTGGGTTTCAGACAGAGCTGACCCTCTGTTGTAGATGATGGAGAAGCAAACTGCCCTTTGGCTGTGTGATACAGCTCATTTGTGAAATTCATAGAAAACTCTCACAGTCCTGAGGTGCTTTATGATAATATCAGCTCAGGAATAATAAGAGATCCAAACGTATCTGGCTCTAGGTAGTAATTCACAGATGTGTGGTGAGAAATCCATCAGATTTCAGCCGGAATCAATCATTCAAAGTGTTCAAAATTGCAGCAAACCATCAGCATTCTTCTTCTTCAATACTTCAATACTGAGCCTGCCATGAGACAAACTACAGATTCAAGACGGATGCTTTCTCAAAATCACAAGCTGCATTCTGATTGGCTGGCCTTTATTTCAAACAGTCGATTGAAGAGGAATATGATGCAGTCATGATGAAGCCGATAGAATGCAGTCAGAATGTCTCTAAAATTAAATAGATGAGGCCAAAAACACCTCCTTTCAGGCTCTTATAGTTAATATCACGAGTGCTGTTGATGTCCCAAATAGGGTTGCACAGTGTACCGGTGCTACGGTAGCATCGCGATGCTAAAGCTTCAAAATACCCGAGATGCCTCTCTATTTTTGAAAAGGTAGTATCGTAGTACCGTAGTTAATGTTGCATATGCGCATTAATATTATTTGAACACATACATCTGCCTTTTTGCGGTGTTTATCTCCAAAATGAATGTGTGTTTTGAATGTCTCGGACGAGTTAATGATTCAAATTGGCGATTTGAACGAGTTTGTTAAATGATTCACTAACTCAGTAGAAAATTGACGCCACCTACTGGCCGTTTAATTTCTGCATTTAAAGTAAGCCTAATATTTCCCTTTATAAAGACTGCTGTATCAATTAAATTTGTCCAACATTTGAATTAGTTCCTACGTGAAAAATGATCTAGTATTTACTACAGTAAACTACAAAAACTCATAGATACTAGTGTTTTTGAGTCTTATCATAGTAAATATTTAAGTATACTACAGTATTTATAGTATTTACTAAATGTAAATGTATTTGCTACAATTTATCCAATTACTACAGTTAATACAACAACATATTCTAGTGCAAAGTATAATACAGTTTACTATAGTAAATACAAAATGTTTAATCTAAATCTGTGTTTTTGTATAGATTTGAAGTACAGTATATGGCACAGCATCGTGATGCTACTTGGTATCGAGATACTTCAGCTGGTATAGTATCGTAAGACATGTTTATGGTACCGTGACAACCCTAGTCCCAAATACAACAGCTCGAGAAATAAGAAGTTAACATTGTGTTATTTTAGACTATTTTCTATTGTTTTTGCTCAGCCAACAAAATTATAAAGAGAAAGCAAAACTGTTCGTCTCCGAGCAACACACATAGAGACGTTTCATTATTTAACGCGGTTTTAAAGAGTTCATATTACAAGATCATGTCAATTACATTTCATGCAGTGTGCAATGTTGTTAAGTTGTAAAGCCGAAGGTTAATGAATAAAGTTCTTGTCTTGGAAAAAAGGGAGTCGACTCTGAATCACACAAACGAGTCGTGCCCTAGTCCGATTCGCGAACCGCCGCGGATTTACGCCACTACATATAGTCCCCGCCTACGTTTTGCTAGGACTGCCCGTGAAAACTTCACTCTTCTCCCCCAAACACTGTGGGTGCATTTCAATATGCCTCCTCGTTTCCTCGCTCCTCCGTCCTCCATCCTATGACCCGGAAACCCATGGAGCTCGGCCATCTTTAAGGACATCTCAATTCTCTAACTGCACCAGGAGTTAAATGCCCTATTAAAAACATTATTACTGTTTAAACAATCATGTATGAAACGCTTGCATATATACAGTACAGTATTTCATAATAGAAAGACTTGAAAAAGGTTTCATGAAAATGATTGTCGGCAGGTGTTATCAGGTTGCTTTAGACAGAATGTCACACGCTACACAATATGCCTTACTGTGACACTGAGCCAATGGACTCATGCATCATCACGTCCATCTGTTCCCTACCGGAGAGGCACAGCTCCCAGCATGCACTGCTTCACAGCCCACAGCAGTTATGTCACACTTGCACTAAATGACGGAAACTTGACAGAGTTCAAAATGTTGACTTGTGCTTCAAATTCCCCAGATCTCTCCCGACTGAGCCTCTATGGGACGAGCTGAAGCCACACATTCCATCCACCTGCCCCAGTCTGTGCTTCATCAGAGATGTGTGAAACACTTTCCTCCATACCCTAGCACCTGTGACTCTGATGTGACTTTGGATCAGGTCATTCATGTGCACACATCACAGGCGCATTCACAGACAGACAATGAGCTGAAAGTCTGACACACATCTGTGTAAATTTGACACTCGACACTTTTATTCTGATTTATCTTATACTGTTTCTGTCTCTTAGCTTTGTTTTATATGTGTTTTCTGTAAAGTTGCATTGCAACAATGTAATGTTTCATTACACAAACATCAGAACAGAAGCTTTTTAACCAATTTAACAAATATCTTTAAGATTTAATTATATATGTATGATAAAAAAAGAACGATAATAAATAAAAACGGAAACCGGAACACTGCAAAAAAATGCCTTTCTTACTTTTTCTTGTTTTCCAGTAAAAATATCTACAAATTCTTGAATCCAGATGCATTTTTTTGATGAGCAAAATGAAAATAAGTCTTGTTTTTAGTCAAAAAACATGAAACTTCAGTGAATTTGTGCTTAAAACAAGCAAAAAATCTGCCAATGGGGTAAGAAAAGTAATCTTGAATTAAGGTTCACCTTTTTCTTAGTCACTCAATTCAAGATTATTTTTCTTACCCCATTGGCAGATTTTTTGCTTGTTTGGCAAAATTGGTGTAAAACCACCACCTGCTATGTTTAAGTGTGTTAAACTGCGTGATCACGTGTAGTATTAGCAAAATATCAATAATTAGTATCAGGTTTATTAACAATACTGGTTTATTAAACTGCAGTGAAATCAGTGTGGCTGTATATTAAAATACATCAAATGTTGTGATTGGCTCTGAACTGTGCTATATTCAAGTATTTTTAAGTAAGAACAGACCAATGGCTTCTGGTTCTGACACACAGTGATCGTGGCTCATTTTTCCCATGCAGTTTGTGATGAAGTGAATGAAAGCATTTTTCCTGCTTTACTCTAAACGAAGGAAATCTTTATAGTGTCTGCTCATCTGCCCGCTCACCATGAAAGTCATCCTGTTTTATACCCTCCTTAAAACAGTCCAGCTCAATGTAACCTACAGGTTAATGGGCCTGAAACTTTGTCCGTGTCCTTGATTTCACACACTGAAAGAATCTGGAAAAAGGACAAAATTCTAAATTCATTTCACCAACAACACCTCAATGTAAAAGACAATGCTCAATGAAAAGAAAGAGGACACCTCACACATGCTCGTGCATCGCATCAAAATAAAACACAAAATGCATGTGTAGGATGTAGGGATGTCAATTTAGACAAATTCTCATAATCGATTTTCATTCACATTAAGGATCAATTAATCGATTACTGGTTAACATTAATACTGAAATATGCCTCTGCAGTATATAGGCATGACAGCACACAAAAGCCACGCAAAACTCCATCTTCCTCACCTGAATAAAAAGGTTTCTAAGTTTAAAAAAAGCCTAGTAGCATTGTTCAAATGAATCTGTGTGATTGCTAATATAATAAACAGATGTATTTGATAATGAACATGTGGACCAATATACAACGTGTCGCCACCTCAGATGTGCACTCTGGTAATCGCATATAAGCAGACTCGTATCATTGCGCGCGTCTGCGTGAGAGAATAGCTTGATTTGTTATTATAAGCCTGTTATTTTCTTTCTAAATGTGCATAGGACACAGCGCATGGACACTATCCACAGTATTACAGAGAACTCACAAATGTCCATAACGTGTTACAACCTTTAGCGGTCCTGAACTTGAGACTTGTGTCTCACACTGAGGCATCATAATTTGCAGGCGGGACATGTCGCCACCACATTTTGCCAAGTCAATTGTGTCCCGAGCACTTATTTGAATAAAACTAAGCTTGTGGAACAAACACGCGGTGAACGCGCCGCTTGCGCATCCATTGTCAAGCATAAAGAAGTGTCATTATTTTAGTTATTATATAAATATTTTCCTTATTAAAGTATTGTTTTCCATTGATTTGACTTTGTCCCCACCACTTTTGAAACCAAAGTTACGCCACTGGTCTCACATAAATAACATCATTATTTGTATTACATGAGCAGAAGCTAAAATAACAGTTACATGATGTGCTAAACCATTTGGAATAAAATAACTGATCGGCTGTCCACATGCGATCAATGCAAACCTAAAAACCCTGATGGTACCGTACACTTCAGGAATGCTGGTGAGGATTTCATCAACTTGTGACAACATACGTTACCGATAGCACACATTATAAAAGAACATATATTTGCATTTGCATCTATAGCGCTTATTTTGATCCGCAGCTTTAGATCTTTTTTCTTTGACTAAACCAAATGCTTGAAATGTTTCTTCATTATTATTCTTAATGAAAAACTCAACAATCACAAAATAGCCTAGTATCATTACAAACGCACTTATGGTCAACTTTTACTAACAAAGGCGGATGGTACATTTTCTTTTGACACCAATAGTTATTCCTTCATTATTTACTTTTAATTTAACAACAAAAAATAGTCCACTGACAAACTTGCTTATATGAAACAGAATGTTTATTAACAAAACGAATAAGACTGATAACATTGTACCTGTTTTGTAATGTCAATAAATTCAAAGATCTTCAGATTTTCCCCTTACTTCAACACAGTTTGTGCTTTATTATTATTTTAAATGAAAATGCAACAATAAAACAAGGACAACGCTACATAGACTTTTATTAATAAAAGCTCTCCTCCGCCTCGACCTGTCAATCATCGCGCCTCACGACTGCAGCTCGCGCTGACAGATGTGCGCCTCGCAAACTCTTGCGTCCATTGTTCAAATGAACTTTCTTTTTATTTCTATAAAAGAAAAATGCAAAACTAAGGTGTGCGGGTAGCCAAGTAATGTAATAAGTGGACAGCCATTGTGTTTTTGCATGAGTCTGCTGTGTGTGTTATGCGCATAAGCCGCACGCACGTGCATGACTTTGATTAACTCGATCATCATCAAGTTATTTCGAGTAAACTGTTATCGCGATTAATCGATCGTCGATTAATCATTAACATCCCTAGTAGGATGAAACGCTGTCTCAGTGCTGCTGCTACACTTAAAGATGGCTGCCAAATAAAACTGAATTGACATCATGACCTTGTGCACAAGAGGCTGTGATTAAAAGCAAAGTGTCTGGATGCTCTGTGACTGTGTGTATTTTATAGTGACTCCAGCAGACGTGAGAATCATATAACATCTCAGAGAGGACCGCACTGCAGTAAAACACAAACATCACACCACATGTATGTGTAGAGGTGAGGGCTTTAACACTAGCAAACCGTACTGAATCACGTGTACTGAATGCAATAGTTCACCCAAAAATCTCAATTCTGTCATCCGACGGTAGCCATTTACTTGCATTGGTTTTGTGTCTATACAATAGAAGTGGGGTTCAGTGTTGTTTGAATACCAACATGCTTCAAAATATATTCTGTTATGTTCTGCAGAAGAAAGAAAGTCAGACAGTTTGAAAGGCCACACGGGTAAATAAATGTTGACTGTTATGGGTAACTATCACTTTAACAGGTGACTTGTTTGGAGTCAACAATTACAAAAGCCTAAAACCTAAACTCCCCTGAACACTTGAATACAGGAGAAGATATAAGCTGCAATAATTCCTCTCTGCATGTGTACAGCAGCACTTTTCTAAAGATAGCCACCGTCATTTGCCAACACTGTTATTAATCCTCAGAGTATGTTCAGAGCATTTCTAAACCTGAAGAGAGCTGCCGCACCAATCTCAACACATGTTTGAGAATCTGTCAATCAGTTACAGATGCTGTATTATAACCTCACAGAAACATAACATGAGCTGAACGTTCATCACAGCTCACAGAGTCTACAGTCAAGATCTTGGCAGATTTAAAAAGCATTGTGTGTGTATAAATAGGTGTGATGGGAAAAGATGTGTCATTACTGGCGTCTGACGGCAATGACATCTTCAGTCCCTCACTGTTCTGTTGTCAAGGCCAAAACCTTCAACAGATTCAACAGTTCAACAGAGAGGTTGAACATCTCATGTCACATTCTAACGGTCAACTGTGATATGCCATCAGCTGGTCAGGTGTTTACTGTTCATATTAACGCACACAATCATTAAAGCGTCCAGACTGAAAGCACCAAATGTAAACATCAGACTGATCCTATGAAGGTCTCCTGCCTCAAAGAACACAACAAACGGTAATGCTAAACAATATCTGCCTGCTTTTGGCACAATAGGTTTAACATAGGCTGGTGCGGTGGTCTCTAATGGAAAACATTTGATCTACATCATAGTGGATGACAACCGATGTTTAATTGTGTTTCAGCTGTCCGGTAGTGTTATTACGGGCACGTCGAAAAATCTGCCTTATCTTTTCCTTTGACTGGGTAAAATAACACTCCGTTTATGCTGTGTAAGCGTCATACGCACGTGCTCTGACGTAAACCGCCTCACGTGGAGAAGAATGGGGGAGCGCTGCCTAAGGTGAAATATGAGTTATGTCACGCCACTTCTCATATTTACGTGTTTCTGAATACCACATAGAAACAAATAGCCAAACTAAACGGCCAAAATCGCATGGATTATATTGCCATTTGCATTCCTGACAGTTGACCAGTTAGCTTGGTCCGCTAGCTACGCTAAAGTTTGCGTCTCGTAATTTAACGACTAAAATACAGTAATCCGCTAATCGTAGTGGTAATTGAAGTTGAAGATGAAACGCAACACAATCGTATCTTACCACAGAGTGCTGCTTTTAAATGTCTATTAAGCTATATAAGCTATCCTACTGCTTGCTATCCGGAAAAAAAACATTGTTTATTGAATTATTGTTGTACTGACACTGACAGGTAAATATTTATAATGAACTGATGTGTCAGTAAAAATGACCATTTAAATATCAAGCCATGTATTTGACTATGTATGTACAGTATGTTAACTACACTATTGTGCAGCAAGGGCATCTTAAGCGTAATCATTACCATTACATGTGTTCACTTACTAAAATCTAGTATGGAGTAAAATATGTTTTATCATATTTAAAGGGGTCATATCAGTGGCGGTTCTAGACTACTGTAACTGGGGGCCAGGCAGGGGGAACTTATGCTTTTAGGGGGCACACTAACATGTGTGTTTTCACTGTCATGTATTACTGTTTTCTCTAGAAGTAAACTAATAAGCTAATAAAACAAGTTAAGCTCAAATTAATGTTCCATGGTCATTTATTTCACAACACATTGTATATAGTCAAAATAACAATGACAACAATAATAACATTTAGGCACTTTTCTGCATCTTAAATGTACATACATGAATGAAAAACTACCCACAAACAAGATATCCAAAAATCAACTTAAGCAGTCATCTAAACATGAGTCACATTATCAGATATTTCCTTTACACAAAGAAAAAAACATGAATTTCAATTTTTCCCATGTGATATATGTGGTTTCGGCACACTTTCATGTGAATGCCATGTTAACTAAATACTCATTTAAAAACTCATGTTTGTCACATGGAATTTCAGGGTTACAAAAGTTGTCTCTCTGCACAACTAAATCACCTTGCTGATGGGTCCTCTGGTCTTCTGGACTTTCTTCATTCTCTAAGCTTTTGTGCATTTCTGACTCTTTTTCAGAAGCATCTTCTTTCTCCAGCCTTGACTGACTATTATCTTTAGTTTTCTTATTAAAAAAGGGCATTATGTCCTTAGGATTTTTATGAAAATGTGTAAATGAAAAGAGGACTCTCAAATACAACACAAGTAATATACAGGACAGTATAGAATAAACTGTATTGATTAACGTTACTTGAACTCTGCTAATTCCTTGGGAATGACAGACCATTTATTTTAATTATAAGGCAAAAGTGCATTTTATCAAACATTCATCCCAATAAATGTAAGTTGCATTTGATCTCATTTCATTAACAAATCAAATTTCTTTAGTGTGTTACACGTTCTCTGGCAGCAGCTGATTCTTTGTATAGGCACGAGTCACGACTGCTTTATATGTAGATTTAACATGCGCAACACCGGAAAATGTAGGTCAGTATTTTAATATGACGTGTAATGATATGCATTTTCATTATATTTTTACAAAATATTTCTGTATGATGTAGACGTAATCTCGCTGAAGGTTTATGTCTGTGACATAAAATAAATACATTTGCGCGTACAACATTGTTTGAGTAGCCGTTTGTGTGAATATTATAATGATACCCGCGTTCACCGCGCCCGTCTCTGTTTACCGTTAATGCTGATATATGAATCCACATATCATCACTTCTAAAGTTTGGTATTTGCTGTTGCTAAACATTTATTCTAATTATTGTTTGCCTGCAGGCGCTCTGGTGGGTCTTGGTACTTTTGTCATGGTTTACCATGATAAACCGCATCGGACGTGCTCATGCTTCATTGGCACGAGACATTACTCTGCCTTTATAAACTGCAAATTTTTTTCGTGCCGTTTGTAAAATAAAATGTATACAACATGTGCTTTAAAACACTGTTTTAGTGGGTATTTAGGTGAACACTTGTGCAGTGTGCGCATGTCAGCAGATTATATCGGATTATAAATTTGTCATGTAAACACGCACATCAATCAGATCACTTAATTTACCTTTCATGTAAACACTACTGTAATAAAGCTCAATAAAACGGAAGGAAGGAGGCGGGAACCGGCGAACATTAAAAACATTTAATCAAAAAGAAATAAACAGCAGCAAAACAGGCCGGCAGCCCCTCACGGACGACTGCCGGCCACACGAACATAAACACATAAACAAAACTTAGCATTTCCGGGCCCGGTCCTCTCTCGTCGGCAGTCCTGTCGCTCGTCCTCTTATGCTCCCGAGCTCCCCCGTGAGGCATGCGGGACCGGTGCGCGTACAGCTGATACTCATTATCACTCACGCCACCGGCCCCGCCTTCCTGCCCCACGACTCTCGTCCCGCCTTCCTCGCTACAACTACATTTAGATTGCACAATCTGATTCAATTCAATCCGATGTTAACATGTAAACGCAGCTATTGTTTGCGTCTTGCTTGAGTAATCTTCCTTTTGGCACACAAGCATCATTACTGTCACTCGCAGGACAAAATGTGCATTGCACCCGAAATTGCTCGGTTGTGGTAAAAAATTCCAGAAACGATTCTACATTTAAGGGGGCCAGTGGGGTGGCCAAGTGTGCTGACATGGGGACTTTGTCAGCACACTTGGGGAAAAAAGACTTTTTTACGGACTAACACGAGTTGAGTTTGTCGTGTGTTTGTAGCGCATGTTGTTTCTTTGTGTGATCTGCAAATGCAGACACGCGCGCAACGTGAAAAAAGACAACATAAATCCTATTAATCAGTAATTATGTTCCAACTAGAGGCAACAAATGTGGTGTTTATAATGGGGTTTATTGTCTTTGTTGAGTCGTGACGAGACATGGCGTAACACTGGTTGATCACTAACGGCAAAACTTTATAACCTCGTATATAAAAGGTAAAACAGTTAGCTATAGTTTTTAACTATTTAACATCATATTTTTTTAATAAAACCTTACCAATCCTTTACATCCTGCTCAAGTCGCGCTGGCAAAGTTGATGTATCGGCTTGATCATCTTCATTTTCCCGATCAGATTCGGGCTCGAATTGACATAAGGAAGTATGATGACATTTGATCACCTGTCAGTACAATTGCTTTGGAACCTGATGTTCCGAGTGTTTTAAGAGGCGTTACATTTCCCTCACACGCTTGTATTCCACCAATCACTACGCACTGGTGAACTGGCCAATCATAGCACACCTCGCTCTTCAGAGCCATGAGCTTTGTAAAAAATCTGCGCGTTTCAGAGAGGCGGAGCAAAGAGGAGATACAAACATGCACGGTGTGTGGAAAATACAGTGTTTTTCAACCTTAAATCCTGTATACACATTACATTACATCTAAAACAAACCATAATATTCCGTTTAGCCGTGGCATATGACACCTTTAAATAAACACCTGACAAATGATCAATAAGCTGTACTTTCTATTTATTTCTTACTATTGGTTGTTATTTGAAAAAGTTATTAAACCTTTTTTTGACACTATAACACTGATTTTGGCTTATGTTTTTGGCCTGTTTTTGTAATGCATTTCATCACGTTATACTGCCATCTACCATAATAAAAGCTTCATCAATTACCACCACATAAAAATGTGCTACCGGCACACACCTAATGGCAGCAAATGAAGTAACGTGTGGTCTGATGACATGTTTCTAGTCCTTACTTGCATTTAGAAGTCAAAATCAAAATCGCATCATGTGACAATGATATCATAGCACAAAAATATTGTGTAGTCTGAACCTGGCGTAACTCTGAGGTCTGATATCAGACAGGAGCTTTTAAGAGGACACTTCGTCCCAAAAAAGGTAATCCATTTCTTACTCTCATACAGTATGTTTGTAAATCTGTACGTGACTCTCATTTGTGATCTGCAGAAAAAAAAGACACGCACAGGTTTGACATGACGTGAGGGTGAATAAATGGTGACAGAATTTTCACTTCTGTGTGAACTATCCCGTTAACTTCCCAAACATCCCTTACCAGCTAATGGTGTTGACAGCACTGGAGCAAAACATTCAGCGTAATAACAATGCCACATAAACAACATGACGAAACATGAAAATGTACGAGTTTTCCTCTGCACAATAGACCTGTCACATGCATGTCACAATGCAATAATGGTGAAACACAGCAACATGAATAAAAGAAAACCTAAGAAGGTCAATGATGCGAGATGTAGAGCCATCGAGTTACAGTATGTAACCAGATCACACAGAGCATATGATATATGAGCGTTTAATACTGGATGAGAAATGATGACAGGGTCACACGGCACGTGAACTTCACTACAGTCTTCTCACCTGGTCATTTCTGGGTGTCAATTCTGCTTTTGAGTTGTATCTGCTGTGTATCAAATCATTTCTATTCCTTTATCCACTTCAGCTTGCACTTTAGCTTTAACTGACATAATAAGTCAGTTAAACAGACTAAATCCTGAATGGATATGTGTGTGTGTGTGAAATGATTGTCAAGGTGAAATGAGGCCGTATGTGAAGAGTGAAGTAGAAATGAGTGAAAGCGAATCATTTTGGTGGTGAAGCGCAGGTGGAAGTCTCCGCTGATGGAGTTTGGCAGAGGACGGTCACGACAGACGCTCAGCAAGGGCACTCGGTTTTACTGCGAGTGGCCATATAAAGTGCTAACTCACCATCTCACGCATGCACTCCACGTCCTGTCAGTGTCAGGTGTAGTGCTTTTATTAAAGCCATCCCCTCCGGGGGGGATTTCATTATTCACAGATCTAACTCATAGTGTCCATACGGGCCGGTTTCCACCTGTGGCTTTATAAGCCCGGCTGCGGTGACTGTGCCAAAGCCGGACGTGACGTCTCAGAGATATCATGGGACAGCGCAGCAGGTGGACCACGGATATCACCGAATGGCATGAAACAAGCACTGAATGTTGTGAAGTCAAAATCATCGAACAAGTGGAAAAAAAATTACGCTGTTAATGCATAGTGGCACAAAACCTATTTATTAAATTGAATGAACATTTAGGTGGCTTTCACACTTGAAGTTTAGTTCGGAACGGGGTGCGGTTCGCATGAAAAATGGCTAATGTGAGAGCTGTCAAGCAAACCCGGGTGCGCACCTGGCTACCGAACCCGAGACTACCTGAAGGAGGTGGTGTGAGTTCGGTTGCTCTGGAACTGTGGCGCGGTTCACATGAATATGAAAGCAACACGGACCCGGGTGCGCACTTGATGAGGAAGTAAAGTGACCTGCGCATGCGTTTAAGCCGATTACGATGTATTTCCTTTAATAAAACATGTAAGAGATGATCATGTTGATGATTTACCTTGGATTCGAGTGAGAGGCTGCATCATATTTCAGCGTTGTGAGTGGAATCAGAGCGGCAGGTCAATGGTCATCCACTGTTTCCTCAAAATAGTCTGTTTGCAAGCAGCAGAAAGCCGTCTGCATGCAACGCGCATACAGTAAAGCCAAATGTCATTTACTCTGCTGCACATAATAGCACCAAATGAATAAAAACACATTATATTGATCCGTGTTCTGTTTTCTGTCATGCGCAGTGCACATTTTTGATGACGTAAGACGAACGCAAAGATTGCCAGAATCAAGTTGAGTCTGAAACCAAACCAACGCTGCGGGGGGCGCCGGGAACAATCGCACTCAAGTTGGGACCGCAGCAAAGGAGCCAATCTGAAAACGCCCTCAGGAACAGAACGGGTGTGTTCAACAGCATACTGAATCTTGACTTATCGATGGAAAGTAAGCTTCTGTGATTTCAGAGAAATGTAAACAGATTTATATTTCATATCGAGCACATTTACTTCACACTAACCCATCTTATTGAATACTGACACAAATCTACTCATGACCAAAACATGAATATAACCGGAGTCGTGTGAGAACCAATGAGACTTGACATTATCAGTATGCTGCCACAATTGATTTGACTGATCTGTATGTTGTCATGGATATGTGATGCATCGACTGCTAAATAAGATGAATATCTGAATAATTTTGGCTTGAGAAGAGATTAAAACACTTAAGTCATTTGAATGTTTGTGCACTTTGGAGCTTTTGCCGCATTGACCCATTTATATAAGATGAACATGACTTTTTAAATGATTAATTTGTGCTCAACTGAAGTAATAAAGTCACGTGTGATGATATGAAGGTGAGTAAATGATTTTTGGGGGGTATTAGTGAAGACTAATGTAGGCCAAAAGTTTGGGAGCCGAGCATCTGTCTCCAGTGACAGCATGTATTACTTATGAATGCAGGGCAAGAGCGCTTTTGTGCTGAACTTGTATCAGATGTACAAACATCAGCTTGATGTTGAATGATCCGTTCAGATCAAATGATCATCTGTGTTCTCTCTTCTGTGTTAAATATATAAGACACAGGACAGGAATGCTGGGAGATTTAGGTCTTACCTTCAGCAGTTCTCGGGGGAAATCTTGTCCTCCGTTGAGCCCGTCCAGGTTATTGATGAACTCCTGGCACGTCATCTTCTTTCCAATATTCTGCGGGGCATGAGAAACATTTATTGGCTGGTTAATGGGACAGAACGGCAATGCATCACTTTAATTTAACCATGTGAGCTCACAGTGACCTGACAGCAGCAGAGGAGGCCATCTCTAATCACATCCCAGCATGCACTGCTACAGCTGCTCTATATCTGACTACAGTATATCCCCGTTTAAACCCTACTTAACATATTCCAAAGAAAAGGCCTGTAGTCTTTATCCTGCGCTTCTGGGAATACTGAAGGAGGACATTTATTATGCTTCTAACAAACTGAAGGATGTCTAAGACTAAAGAGAAAATCAGCATCAAATCCTCTACAAGGGTGATCCTCTCAAGATCTTGGTTTCAAGATGTCTAACAAAATTTTCTTTAAAACACTCATGTCAAGAAATTTGCTTTTTATTAATTAAACACAAGGTATGAAATGTTTAGAAACTTTTACAGACAGTTTAACAAAATTTTGAACTTTCTTTTTTACAAATTCTCATTACCGTAAGCATTTAAAACGGACAATCCCATAGCATGTTTAAAAAATAGAAGCCATGATGCATAAGCAAGTTTTATTAATCATACACAAAAAGACATTAATGAATTATATTTTAATAGAACATTTGAGTTAATTTCTTTAAATGTGGAAAACTACCTGTATCAGTAATGAGAAGGGGAAAAGTCGTTGTAACGAGGAAGGCGGGACAAGAGCCGTGAGGGAACGGTGCGAGGCCGGTGACGCGAGTGATAATGAGTGTCAGCTGTGCGTTGCACCGGCCTGGTCCTCTCTCGTCGTACACTCCTGTCGCTCGTCCTTTTATGCTTCCGTAGCTCCTCCGTGAGAGATGCGAGACCGGTGCAACGCGCAGTTATCACTCGCGTCACTGGCCTCGCACCGTTCCCTCACGGCTCTCGTGAGGCAAGAAGCTGACTTGTCCAGGAGAAAGGGCATCCAGTAGGCTAAAATAATGAATAATGGATGCAGATCATAAGGTGCGCGACATCCAGACTCTGCTCTGGGGCGAGGATTACGGTCAAAACAAATGTTTTGTAGACATTTTTTGTGTTTGTACCGGCTATTATGGCAACCTCTAACTGCACACATTAAGCATGTCCCTTTGGGTTCCATAATAAATATTAACTGGCCAGTCAAAACAGCACATTCGTCTCACTCGCGACACGACTGCCATTAGCTATAGTGACTCACAGGAAGTCTAAATACAAACAGCACAAAGATGGCGACGCCCACATTTACGTCAATGAATAAGGTGAATAGGACTGATAGGATGATTGCTGTGATTGCTAATGGAAAGCCAGCTGAGTTAATTATCTGCACCTGCTCCTCCCGAACCTTTAAAAACCGTTACAGAGGATGAGAATATCAGTCCTGGACACTTCTTTCATTCACTATTTCTTCATTTTTATTATACATGAATGTTCTTTTGGTCATTTAGTCATTTGAGGAAATCTAGCAGAACAATATTTTAATTTTACTCTGTTTAAATGACAACATATACTGCACTCAGACAAATCAGGACGCGTTACAGTTAGCAAAAGCAATAAAATATATAAATAATTCATTCCTATGTTAAATTTATGTTTTGTCCAAGGTACAGAATACAATTTATATTTATTATGATCATTTTTTGTTACCGAATGACATGTTTTATAACCAAAATCTATAGTGCCAAGATGCTTCAGTGGTTTTGTGAGCACAAGCCACAAGTAAACCGACAAGTACTCAGTATTATCCAAAGACAGGATCTTTTCTGAATATCACCACCATCATCATCATCTAAAAACATAAAGAAACTACAATGATGTATTTGATTTTGCACTTTTGCCTGCTGTTCTTATACAATGTTTTCATTTCACGCTCAGACATGTGAATCACAGCCCATCACATGTGTGTCACACGGTGAATCAGATTGTTTAATATTACAGCATGTCAATAACCTGCTCTGTATTTATATCAATGCATTTCATAAAGAACTGTGCGATCTGTTGATATAGATGGAAAACACAACGAGATGTGAAATATAATTGACTGAAGCAGGACTATCTCCAGTGAGCACACATACAGAACTGACTGATCACATAACGTCAGCTGAACATGAAGCCGTCTAAAATAAAGAGCAGCCGTTGTTTGTTCCACAGACTTCACTCTTTCTGCCAGCACCAGCCGAGTTTGTAGGTGGACGGCACTGACAAATGTTCAGACTGGCACGAGATACTGAAGAGAGACACAGACTGCTTCACAAACACACACACACACGTCTACACAACACCGTCCACTGCATTTCATCTGAACCCCGTCTCATCCATCACTTCAGTACAAGATGAAGTGATTCTCTTACTCTTTTGGTCTCATTTGACACGGGTCACAAAGCCTACGTTATAAAACCTTCATTTGCAGGGAAAATAAATCAAACCATGAGTAATTTTCCCAAGAGTTGCCAATGAATAAAAAACAAATGTGTGATGTGTTACTGCAGTCTTTAGATGTTTTAGATTTCAGCACAAAGAGAATGAAGACTTTTTTTATGTTCATTAGGATTTTAAAGAATGTCTGAGTCTATATAAGGGCAATTCCGTGAAAATGTCAATCTTAGCATGGAAAAATCCAGATTTGATCAACGGTTTTTACTACACTAACAGCACAGATACTAACATGTTCTGGTTCAAATACCCATGTCAGGTCTCTCTTCAGGTTTTTATAAAGCATTTGTTTCATTTTTAGTGCATGATTTTTCATAATCAGGTAAGTGCCATCTTCAGGATTGTCACATCAATAACTGGACACATGAAAATTAAATCAAAACCAAAATGTGCCCAAATAGGTGACACAACATTTGGCTTAGACACTAGATTCGTGGCCATTTTTTGAATAATGTTGTCAACTGTAAATACTAGTCTATACCACAAAAGAGAAGCATCGCTATAAGCACTTGCAACTAACTGTTTATGCTTTTGTCTTTTATGCCCGTGTTTGTGTGTATTTTATTGAACATTATCTGTAGACATCACAAGTACTGAAACCTAGCATTTCATTAAAAATAATCAGACACACACACAAAATAAATCCCCCATATGTTTAATGGACTGTCCCTCTTACTTGCGCGGGAAGCAGTTTTTTCCCCAGAAGCCCTTGAACATACAAGGACGAAAGACAGTAATTTATGATTAACAATTAATTATTGCGTTTATAGTTCATATCCCACACCATATGCACTCCTGTAACTTTAACCAGCAAATCAATAAAATACTCAAGCGTCTGAAGAACGACGGACAAAAGTCTTTTTTGACTCACTTTTAGGTTACTCGGAACTAAGAGCAATGTAAAACACATCCACGCCCGTCTGAACTAAAACTGCTCATCCTTTTTTTCCGGAGATCCAAACTACCGTAAGCTCGCTAACGTTACTTCTAGCGGCGCATGGAAAAAAACACTCAATGCACCAAATCAACGTTAGGTATCCATTTCTGTGCGCTACAATACAAAAAATGTGCGGTGATGACCTCAACACCGCGGTCGGCATCTCATTACTGCGGTGATGCGGTTATCATCACAGCCCTAGTAAACGATGACAGGAATATTATTTTTTCAGTGAACTACTCCTTTAAGCACCCTCACATATTTTCTTTAAATATTCACAGAGCAAAAACGCCCTCATTGCAAAATGTAATGTCTTTTCCTGTGATGTGGAGCTAAACAGGAGGCAGAAGTGATTCTGTGAGTCTCTCTAACCCGTGTGATATGCATAATGCTGGTCTCTCTGAGAGCAGCCAGTGATTTGTGTGTGTGTGTGTGGGTGTCTGGCATATATTTGTGAAAAGATCGGCGGCTGTGCAGCTTTCAGCTGTCTTCACCCACATCATAAGCAACTAAACAATGTTGGAAAAGAAAGCGTCTAGAGAAGTGCTGCAGCGTGGGCAGAAAACATCCACATCTCCACGGCACATGTGCTCCAATGAACGTAAGTCCAAGATACATGATCAAACTCCATGGAGACTGGCGAGTTGAGCTATTCTTAGACATCCCAGAATGCACCTCACTTTTCACTTAAAGAGGGCGGTTTGATTCCTACTGACGGCACGGATCTGAAGCACATATTCAGACTTGGCTTTCTCTCCTGTGGTCATGTAGCTTATATATAGACACATTTAAGTACACTTAAAGGCTAAACCTTGAACATTCATCTTCACAGGAAACGAGGCTCATCAAACTATTCCGCAACCATAACAATTATGCTCCACTTAGGTTTGACACCGGTTCAGAATCCTAAGCGAACACAAAATCTGTCCTCTCATCCACCCACATCATCGTCAACATGTGACCAAAAATACAGCCAATAAGTTTATATTTTTACTTTTCATGCTAATTATTAGCTATTTTAATGTGCTTTATTATTGCTATATAGATCAGATCAGAGATGTGTTATGATCCTGTAGCCTGTGGCTTTGGTGATTTAATGCCGGCTGTAACATTAGTTTGCAGTGGTGAAACACAGCGTGTTGTAATGTGAGGTGATCTGGGTGACTGTGGTCTTTCTGTCGGCTTGGACCAGGGTGGCCATTCTCTTAAACCTCTGACATGAACAAGACAGAACTGCCTCTCAGTGGATGCTACTCACATCATTGTCTATACTTCTCTAGAAAACTCCCAGAGGATCAGCAGTTTGTCACATACTCAAAGTACCAACAATCATCCCACAGTCACATCATAATTAACACAGAAATGAGATTTTCTTACATGTTCTGAACAGACATTGAATTAAAGCCTTGCATTTCAGCCCGACTTATTTACGCCCCTCGGGCCAATTTTTACGTCATAGCTCACAAGCGGGACAGGCTTCGGGCTTGTTCTAGGCTTGTCCTCCTTTTTATATATTAGACATTCATTAATATTTCCAATATAAATTAGAAATTCATTAAATAAAGAAGCGATAAGAAGTTGATGATGGTAAATTTAAAACATCGAACACGTTTACATATCACGCTGACACACATTACACATTCTGCTTGCGCGCAGTTGCGCCCGTGCGTTCACACAGGTTTCCTCGTCCACTATTCACCTCACGTGCAATGGAGAACAAAGAAAGAGAAAAAAATCGCAAATGGTGAACTTAAAACACAGAAAAACACAAGAGGAAAGGCAAACTTCTGGGCTGTTTTTCAAGTAGTGACAACCTTAAATGACGAGCCAACTGGTTATACACAATGTACAACTTGCAAAGCTGTGCTAAGTCATGACAGTAAGAAGACTGGATCATCTCATTTACAAACACATTTTGAGCGCGGAGGATGTCGCGGCCCAAGCACCTCAGTTTATAAAAAAGTGCCCTTTTACTGTTGTGGTGATAATGTTGTGGTCTTTATTTAAAACAAAAATCTTTGGATTTTATTGCAGGCAAGCCAAGTGTTGATTTGATAGACTAAATTGATCAAACGTAGTCAACTCACCATCGGCTGCTAGCCGCTTGGTCGTCTCTTAAAAAAAAAAAAAAGTTTAATTTACCAAACAAAAAAATGCTTCAAAATGTTTTCTAAATTAACTTAATAAAGGAAAAAAAAAATATATATATATAACTACTTTGCCATTAAAAAACAAAACAAAACTATTTTAATAGTCACGGACTACACTTCCCATGATCCTTTGCACCAGCCATTCACCATGATTGCACCCCAGTTGCATAAAGCACCTTAAGTTTTTCCCTTAAGTATGACACTTAAGGGGTGATTTTCCTTTAGCAAAGACAATAGGAGAATAACTTAAGTAAAACTTAAGGTATACTTAAGGACACACTTAATGGAAAATTACACTTAAGGTGCTTTATGCAACCGGGCCCGGGGCTTTAAGGCCTGTGCAGGGCTCTACATTGAATCACTATGTCTTTATGATTTGTGCTGACAGATGATTTGGGTCAGTGAGCAGGAGTGGTATTGTTTTTTCACTACAGTATACAGAATAAACGTGTTTACAAGAATATAAATGTTAATGTAACTGTGACGAGGGAGGCGTGACGAGAGCCGTGAGGCAGGGAGGCGATAGTGGGAATCAGCTGCGCCCAAAAAACAAGGTTAATTTTCTCTTTGCAAAATATATTTCCTTCTTTCACTGTCAGGGTTAAACATGAGCTGTTTGTTTAAATCAGTTGATAGTGGGCTGTGATAAGGCTAAACGGTGGTTGTGTTCCTGTGTTCAGGGCAAGGGTGTAAGACACATTCATGTTACATGTCTAGTGGGTGGACAGAGGTCACTTACAGGGCCATGAAGGTCAGTGTTGAGCAGCATTAGCGCACACGTAAGGCAATGAGCTCCATCTGAAAAACAAACGAACGGTCAGTCGGTCACACGTACGAATACTTTTGATATCACATACGCATTCATCTCTGCATCAGGCCAAAGTCTAATATCACTGCCATGGCAACAGAGAGACTTTTTCGCTTTTTACCCATTTACTGGTCAGCTGTTACTAAGATGGTTGCTATGAAGAAAATATGACATTCTGATAGAACATATGCCAACAAAACTTCTTAAAAGATTTCACTTGAATTAGTTCATGACCCTGATCCTGATGAAAAAGAGAAGACTATTGATTTAGTGATGTAGAAATAGAAATGTTGTGCTGAAGTGTGACGGTACCTTGTGTGGTGATGATGGTGGGGTTACACTGATAGTAGCGCTCAGAGAAATGAATTAACACCCGCTCTCTCTCCTGAGTTTCACCAATCAGTGAGAACGCTCTCAGAAAACATCTGCACCAGAGAAATGAAAACATCAATATAACACAAGCATCATGTGACAAACGCTTATCAAGAGCTTGGCTTGTTTGTGGCTCATTATCAGTCTGTAGAAACAACACATCAAACAAATCAACAGAAAACTGTAATTACATTATGTAAAAATATAAACTAATATTCCTAACACAAGATTGAGTATGTTTGTTAAAAATCAGACATATAACAGAGCATAGATGAAGAGATCATTGAAATACACAAATGAGACAGAACTTATACCTGAGAGATTGGTCCAATGTCATGCCTGTAAACTGGAAGAATGTGAGGTACTCTTCTGCCACCATCTTACTGAAGTCATTGCTGTGAACACAATCAGAGGATTTATTATTACATGACAAACACTTACCATACTATCATACAAGTATCAAACAGTTTTCAGCTTTTCAGATCCTGATAACCATCTGTGGGTATTTCACTTTATACATGTGAGGTATCAGTGTGCCACAGAAAAAAAAGTGAGACAGGATACGTGTGTAGTAAACATCATATATGTTCTGATTGGCTGTGATTGTGTCGCATTGCTTGTGGCTCTGCAAAGGAAACGAAATGAAACCGCTTAAAACTAAAAGTAGCTCCTAACTTGCTGATTTAGGAGCAATAATGGCCATATCAATCCTTGTGAATTCCTCACAAAAAGGTACTCAAGAGGACTCCTACTATAATTCTGATGATGATTCTAGTCTCTTCATTACAATAATGCTTGTTTGCATATTTTACTACGAGTCTTCTCCACTAGATGTCACTTTTGTTTTTACAACGGGGATGTTACAACACGGAGCCTATTGTTCATTCATTGCTTAATTAACATGGCGGATACGAGTATGTCGTGTTTTGTTCAGACGAAGCGCATAATGACATATCATGCACCTTTTTGCATAAACCTTAACTTTCATTCAGAGGGAAAATGTTTTGGGCAACAAGCTGTATTAAAATACAGAATGTTCAGAAAGTAGAAGCGAAACGAGTCCGAAATTGTAACTCAAAAACTATGATTGACGATGACGTCATGAATATGTTCATTAGTTTGTGACATCACCAAACGCCACAGTTCCACAAATTCCTAGCAGGAACACTGCAAGTTTGTGGCTTTTCATTTCTTTTTATTAATTCACCATTGTAATCTGATGTTAACAGTTCTTTTTTAAGAAATATCTACGTATATGATTTTTATCTGTATGTGTCATGGCTCTGCTTCATTTAGTCATGTTTTTCTTGGTCCTGTAGCAGAGCCATGACAAAGCCTTTGGTTATGTGTGGAGAGAAACATATTATTGTCCTTTTGACAATAATATACGTTCTCTCCAGTGTCTCGTCATTAGCCCCGCCCCTCTTATTTCCTTGTTATCTTCCCCTGAGTGTTTTATTACCCACACCTGCCTTGTGTCGTTATCCTTCGTTTGTCTTTCCTTTAAATACCCTCTTGTTTCTTTGTCTTGTGTTCGTGGATTGCGTGTGCGTTTCGTACCTTGTATTGTGTTCCTGTCTAAATCCCTAATCAAAGTCAATGTCAAGTCGAGCCTGTGTATGTCTGTGAGTTAGCGTTTCTTTAGTGTTGTTCTTTTACCCTGTCTCAGTTATATTTCTCCTATCAGTTTTTGTATCTAGTTTTGTTGGTTTTCCCCATCGTGGGTTTTTGTTTTGTCTTTTGGTATTTATAAATAAATACATTTTGTTAACCCCTTCATCGCTGTCCTGCAATTGGGTTCTTCCCCTTACCTGTCGTGACAGTATGCATGCATTGAACTGAATCAAGAATCTAATCGAATCGAGAGCTTGAGAATCGAAATCAAATCGGAACATCTGAATCGATACCCAGCCCTAGACCCATCCCCTATTAGCCAATCACTGTGGGCCTAGTTAGTAAGCTTGCTGACAATCATCCACAGCGACAAGCCCACCCATTCTTCACTTAAGATTTCTTTCTATTTCTTAGTAAAATCCGCTTTCAGCTAGGGCTGTCAAGATTATTAAATAATCGTCTCATCGCGATTGTTTGGCCTCATCGCGATGGTTTCAGATCATCGCAATTATTGCACATCTCTATAGAAGACAATAGAAGACACTAGGGGGAGCTGTAGTGCAGTTGCATATTACATATTTTAGTGTATTTATTGTAACTAAAGCATTGTAATACTTGTAAAATGTACCAACACAACACAATAAAAACTAAAGCATATACCATAAAAATAACCTGCAGTACAATTTAATATTATTTAAGCAAATCTCAGTGTGAAAACCAGTCTACCAAAATTTCATTAACATAGAAGTAAAATCTTATTGTACTCTTGTAAGTGAGAAAAAAAACAGACTAGAAGCTTTTCTATGATTGATAGCATTTTAATGGTGGCTTCGCTCCTGATCAATTTACTTAATTAACAAGTATTCGGCGCTTGTATTATTGACAGGTAAAAGCCTAAACCTTAAATATATGATAAACCAATATTTTCCAATGTATTTCCAAGAAAAAAACATATTTTTTATATTCAGAACAATATGGTCGTTTCAAAGCTGAATCAAAAATGTATGAGAATTAAATGTCAAAGCCCTAAAACAGACAATTAATCGTCATAATCGCAATGATTTACTAGACAATTAATCGTCAGCCAAATTTCATAATCGTGACAGCCCTACTTTCAGCCACTATTTCAACAGGTTTTAAGAGGACACTCTTAACTAAAAACTTTTACTGATATTTAGAAGAACTCCTAGTGGCAAGAATGTTTTGTAAATATGGGCCCGAGTCACTTCTGCATGTGTACATTTTCAAATCAGAAAAAGTTGATGACGAGGCGGCAGAGCGTTTTAAGTGGACGGGGCGACATTTATGTTTCGGGCTGTTACTCTTGAACAGAATGAGATATATAAGAGCTTGGTACACATGTGTAAAAGGTCAAGATATTATATGTTTGAACTCTTCATTCTGAACAACTTTGCCTATAGAAACACTGCTGTAAATCAAACCATTCTTTAAATATTCAAGATTATTTAAAGGGGTCATATGGCGCGAATATGTGTTTTCTGTGTCTTTGGTGTGTTATAAGTTGCCCATGCATGTATTAGATACGTAAAATTGCAAAAATGAAAGTGTCGGAACAAAAGATGCATTCTATCTAAAAGTGAATGCCTGAAATGCCTCATGTAACCACACCCCCACAAATCTACGTCAGTTCGTGGTATGATTTGACTAAGACCGCCCAAATGTATACGCAAGTAAGGTGGGCGTACCTGTCAGTACAACTGAAGAGGAACCTGATGTTCCAAATATGGTAAGAGGCGTTACATTTCCCTCACACGCTTGCAGTATTCCACCAATCACTATGCACTGGTGAACTGGCCAATCATAGCACACCTCGCTTTTCAGAGCCATGAGCTTTGTAAAAAATCAGCGTGTTTCAGAGAGGCGGAGCAAAGAGGAGATACAAACATGCACGGTATGTGGAAAATACAACGTTTTTCAACCTTAAATCCTGTATACACTGTATACAAACCATAATATTCCTTTTAGCCGTGTCATATCACCCCTTTAAAAAACGAATTATCCTATGTCCTATGTTTCTTTACTTAACATCAATATATATTGGGTAGAAAATACCATCAGGTCAGTTAAAAAACAACTGAAGTTTATATCAAGTCTCAACTAAGACACGAAAAAACAAACCTTTGTGTGTTTGTTTGTTCGTGTGTATATGAGTTAGCATGCTTAATGGAGTTAATGTGTCTGTCTTTAGTGGAAGATGTCTGATAGAAAACCAAGACTTATAATTTAAATTTTGGTTTGAAAAGACCAATATAATCAATTGATGGCAGCAGAGGGAAACTCATTGAAGTTCTTTGAAGATTTTGCTTTGGATACATTTTTAGACATTATAACTTATTCTTATAACATTCAAAGATTACAAATTCATTTGAGTTATCAGTTTTCACAGTTATGAAACATCATGAATATAATTATTTGTATTCATAACAAAATGTGTGTGTACACATGTTTTCTGCGTTTGAAGTATTGTTCTGTAACCCTGTCATTTCTACATCTGTGCATCTAGCATATCCTCCATTGTGGATTTGTTATGGAGTTAGTCCTGCATTTGGGTCAGCTGAGGCCGCAACAATAAATATGTCTTATAGGTCCTAAAGCACTTGAACCCGTATGATTGCTGCTTGCAGCTATATATGAAGAGTTCAGATGCAAAAGCCTCTAAATGCCGTTTGAGTGCCGTTCTTCTAAAATTAGCGTTTTATCAGGCTCCTAATGTTTAGTTTCAGTGATTTCACTTTAATGGCAATGAATACATCCTCTTTGCCATTAAAGTGAAACAACTTAAACATCGGAGCTTTGTAAAAATAATAATTTTAGAGGAAAAATGTCAGACTGCAAAGGCTTTTTCATATATAGTTATATTTCGTCAACCACAAACCAAGCCGGAAAACATCACATGTCCTATGAAAACATTCACATATGTCAGTAAAACTCTTAAAAGTCAGTAAAAAAGAGCACTGCCTCTCTCTGGACCTTTAACTTTTTGTTTTGTGTTTATTCATGGCCGACTAAAAACGCACTTATGATTACTTCAGTCTCTGTCTAAGGACACATTTCTGTTTACTGTGCAAATAAACTTTATTGTGTGTGCATATTTCTCAAGCCCAACAGAAAAAAATCGGCCATGAGTGTTTCTCATTCCTCTCTATCTGCACTTTCAACAGTGAACCTTCAAATCCCAGGATCCTCCAGCACAGGAAAAATATCTCCATGACATGTTTAAAGCCTGAGTGTGTGAGTTCTTCAGAGGGTTAAGCAGCTGACCTCAGGTCAGAAACAGTTCAGATCCCTTCTGACATAGCCAAAGAAACCTCCGCATGAAACCAGAAATATGCTGAGTTTTCATCTTTAAGCATTTCTCTGTGATAAAGAAAATAATAATGCAATACCATATAGGGCTGGGCGATGTGCTTAAAAAAAAAAGATCGATAATCGACTTAAAAATCATCGTTATCTCCAATAATATCAGGTGTGTTTGACATCATGCAATGTTGCGCAGACGATCGGCTTACTGATGTCATACACTGATGTCATACACCGATCAATCTGCAGACACAGACCGGCAGGGAATTCGTTCCGGACCCGCCAAGTCCCAAACAAACACGCACACAGGCACACACACAAACCAGTGTTGCAGTGACTTCTTTAATCAGGTAAAGCGCGTAGATAAACCATAGCTTTTATGCAGTAGAAAAATATTGCCGGTACAGCCCCGCGAGCATGAGGTTTTGCTTTGCTGATGCAGAAAAAGCTTGTCTTTCTCTTGGTCTGTCTGTGCAGCGACCGGCAGAAAACAGCAGCACATTCAACTGACCCAACAAAACAGCGCTTCCAAAATTCTGTCACTGTTACTGACTGCCTGGGCATATGAACATGAACGTTCACGCTAAAGCCTACATCGCATGATAATGTTATAACGCGTATTTTCCATTATTATCGATTATCGTCTGGTATCTGTCTGTTGTAATCAACATCGGGATATTTGCGAGACATCGGCGATATACGATAACATCGTCACATCGCCCAGCCCTAATACTATATGTGACCCTGGACAACGAAATTGAGATTTTTACATAACCTGAAAGCTGAATAAATAAACTTTCTATAGATATACGAGTTGTTAAAATAGGACAATATCTGGCTGAGATACAACCGTTTAAAACTCAGGAATCTGAGAGCGCAAAAAATCTAAATATTGAGAAAATTGCACTGTGGCAGACCATCCACTCACAAAAAAAGTTTTTATATATTTAAGGTAAGAAATTTACAAAATATCTTCATGGAACATGATCTTTACTTAATATCCTAATGATTTTTGGTATAAAAAAATCGATAATTTTGACCCACACAATGTATTTTTGTCTTTTACTAAAAATGTTCCCGTGCTACTTAAGACTGGTTTTGTGATCCAGGGTCACATATAAGCAACATTAAATCAGTTCTGCAAATCCCACTGTTTCTCCCACATTCTCCTAGATTTTATAAATATTGTATTTAATTTCATTGCACCTTAATCTTTTATACGCTATTCTATTGTCTACGGTTAATTCCATTCTTTTGACTACGTTTGATCTGACTCCATTTTCTTAAGGACAGTTGTGAAAATGCCATGTTTCCATCTGTTTTAACACATAAATATTTAGATAATTTCTCAAAAGATGTGAACAAAAGTCATGTTTTAGCTTCATATAGAGCCGTGCCAGTGAATATTTTGTGGAGATTTCCTCCTCTCATTTGGGACATGACAGTTCAAGACCACTAAAGCTGGCTGCGTCTCTTCACCAAAACAAACCCTATTAGAATGATTCTAAAAGATATAATTGAACTATTCATGTAAAACAGTTTTGTTTTGTTCCTTTAAGGGTGTGACGTCATGTAATGAAACGTGTCATTGGCCACGCTTCAGCTATTGCTCAGTCAGGTCAGGATTGCACGAGCGAGTCTACATCTACAGACTGATGTAAACCTGCTTTGTGCTGATATCACGTCTCGTCTGGTTGGTGTGTACGACAGTTATGATGTACTCACTTCTTGCCCAGATGTTTGGCGACATCCGAGCGACGAAAGCCCTCCAGGTGGTAGAGACGTCTGGCCAGGCGCTGGGCGGCTTCTTGGTCGCTGCGACTTCCGTTGTGGAGAACATCTGTGTCTTTAACACATTCGTCTCCATCCATGACCGAGTCCCAGTCCGTCAGCGTGTCCTTCAGCCCTGCATCGCTGCTGTATGACACAAGAGAGATCTCGATCAGTCTCCAGAGATATCAGGAATGGATCAATACTGATTTGATTAGAAATGAAAACTACAGTCATACAGCAGCTGTGTTTGCCATTATAAAAATAAACACCAAAGCAGCAACAAATACCATGGTACTACCTAATTCTAGGGCTGGGCGATATGGCAAAAAAGTAAACTCGATAGTTTTTTTCTATATTGATCGATAACGGTATTTATTTCGATATATATTTCATTAAAAAACTGCATTTAAAGGAATCTATTTTAAATACAGTTTATTAACAAAAGTTAACCTTTAACCAGTTAAAATTCAATTAAATTAATGCACTGTTGCAACACAGAGGATATTAGGCCATAAACAACATGTACCAGTTCATTCAGTCTCATTTTGACTCAATTGACTCGTTAAGTAAAGGGAGTGTTCATTCAGTACATTCAACCAATGAAAGGGCTCCGTTACTGTGTACATTCGAACGCTATTGGCTCAGCACCTGCGCACATACATAACGCTGCAATAATGTCTTGCTCGAGTAGTGGGATTCATTCAATGCATTCAGTGAACCTTAGTCTTTCAAAAAGACATTTCACATAAACTGTAGTACATTTCTTTAATCATGCAAGCATCTTACATACAAGGTTCAATATTTTAATGTGCACACAAACTCACTTCATTACATCTCTGATCTGTACAGGGCAGCGCTGGTTTGTTTAATATGCACCATCTCATGTTAGCAGATATGTTAACGATGGATATAAAAACGTTTGTGCTTGAGTTTCGAAGTAACTCGCTTGCATTTGCGCCTCAAGTTTGTTCTGTTTAACCGGCGATTGCAAAAAAAAATAAGACACTTGATAAACCGCGTGATGACAGCTCGAGGTTAGTTTCACCTTTGTTTCCGCTTCCAGTAATGTTTTCCTCCTCATGTTGACTTTTCTTTGCCAAGTGCAGTATGAAATGGACTTTGTAGTTTGACGCGCATGATAAAAGCTGCACGCTGACTGACTGTTGTTGCGTTTATTTCTGCGTTCTGTTAGACTGTAAGATTAATCCATATCGAGTCAAAATGCCAATAGCTTATCATCGTTTTTGAAATACATTCTATTGCGATTCGATATGATATCGTTTATCGGCACAGCCCTACCTAATAGTATTACCATGAAATTCTTGCGTTGTACACACAACTAGTCCAAGGTTTGTACACATGTGCACGTTTACTCAGCATACTCACTTTAGATGAATAAATGAAATAAGTATGTGCAAACTGGCCAAAAGAAGTGTGTATCTTATATCTTGAACACTCCAGGTATCTTTGTCATTAGCGGTGTTAGGTAAATTACTCTGAAAAAAGTAATGAGTTACTAGTTACTAATTGCATATTCAATAGTGTAATTAAATTACCGTACAAATTACTCTCTCCAAAAAGTATTTAATTACTTATTACTAATTACTTTCTATATCCTACATTAGCCTTGATTAGTTAAGTGATTCAAGGATAGACATGAAAGGGCTCTTTTAATTCATTCAAATAAATAACTACATAAATTATTCTTATTAACTGACCAAAGTACACAAATGTGAGGATACATTAAAGCACACCCTTTAAAATTAGACTTATCATTTTGATGTCGTTTCCACTATTGAATATATTACACAGTATTTAGTTGAATTACATCAGAAGTAACGGTAATTAAAATACAGAAAAAATAACAGTAATCCCTTACTTTAATTTTTCAAGGGAAAAGTAATTAAATTATAGTAACTAATTAGTAATTACTTAGTAACTAGTTATACCCAACACTGGTCATTACTTGGGTTAAATGATCTGAACGACAGCAGTCCAGATCTGAAGTTAAGATTCGCGATCGGAGCGCTCATTTACAATCACACATAAGCAAAACCCAGATCACTTTGATGATTTTCAAACACACACAGCAGATTAAACAACAGCGCCATCTGCTGACAGTCTAAACAAACTAGAGTGTCAAATGTTTGGTCAATAAAGGTGCACTCTATTGTTTAAAAATGAGGATTAAAACAAGATTCCAGTCAGACACGACTCAATCTATATCATCATCACTGACTGCTAACAGCACATTTCTGAAAACTTCTATGATTGTGTATAGATATCATATCACACAGACTGTATATCATCTAAAAGTTTTCACACATATTTCTTACGCCTACGGAGAGCTATTTCAGTCATACATCAAAGTCTATCTTCTTAAACTTTTGTCTTTAAAATCACTCACTATGATCACAAAAAGAACATTTATTTACCACCATTAAATCTGTTACTTAAGCTTATTGTTCTTTGACACACTACGTTTAGTAAAAGGTGCTTAAAAGGCTAATGTGTCAAATGTGTGTTCATAAGTGCAGCGATACATACATGGCACCCACAGACAGCACTGTTATACTCGGTAAGTTCCAGACAATGAGGTGCATCAGACTAGAGGAAATGTTCAATATGATGCTAATAAAGAACAAGGCCAAATACATTATTCAAGCTAAATACACTTACATACAAGAAAGTGTTTCAGAACACATACAGACATAAATACATCACTGTGACAACTGCTTCAATGAGAAAATGCCATCACAAAAACACAATTATGTGTTTGAATGGAATAGTCAATATGTGAACACACTCCTAATGTCTCATATCCAGACCACTTTCATATCTTATTAGTTTAACATCAAATAAAAAACAGCAGAATGTGACGCATGTTGTATAAAGTATTGCCATTTGTTTATGATCACATGTTGAACACAAACATCAGTGTGTTTCTGGCCTAAGAGCACAAATGCATGATGGGTTAACAGTAAATCCTCATGTACAGGTTGATATCTGGCTATAAATGTCATATTTAGTTTTTTTAAACACATGATAAAAAAACGTTTAAATGTAATTTATAAACATATGAGATTAAAAGTTAAGAATGCATAAGCAATGAGCATTTTTGCGTTTTGGACACAGAACTACGTGAATGCCATAACTTCCATACAAACATTATTAGGATAATACATTTCAGCACTATATTCTTTTATAACGGCACGCATCTAAACTCAATGACTTTATTCGGGATCAACAGTTACCAAACTATCACGAACTTTATGAAAATAACCAAAGAAACAACAGGGTGCACGAGCACATCTGTGACTCGCGCGAGTAACGCGACGCGTGGTGCACACCCACAAAAGTTTTTTGACCGAAAGAAGTGTTCGCGCGCGTGCAGCGTTTACATCGCGAGCGTCGTGAAGTGATCTTTAATAGTGTCTTTGTTTACCTGCAGATTTCACGTCCAGAACGCAAAACCCTCACACGGCACGTTTAATCGCATCCCGACAGCGATGATTCCGCCACAGACGCGCCGTTAAAGTTCAGACAGAGACGGCAGTTAACATGAGGAGATTTAAAACTCAAACACCGGTTAACATGACTAGATTTAAAGTTGAGCGCGCGGGAGCGTCTGCGGGACAAAAGCTCTAAACTACTGACTGAAAACTACCAAAGAACTGAGGGCGTGTCTCAATGCTATCAAGCATACTACACCTACTAAGAATGCAGTATGCACGTGATTCTAAACATGACGCAAAACTTTGATTGTTATAGTTTATTTTCCATTTGGATAGTTTCTAGACATTATAACTGACATCTACAAGTGCTTTACATCGTATTTTCGCTGATAATTAAATAAAAAAATTTCTTTTAAGAACGTGATACACAGTGAAAGAATGCCATTTGCTTTCATTTAAAACAGTCTCTCTCTCTCTCTCTCTCTCTCTCTGGCTGTCTTACTGGATGTGTGGGATGAAAGAAATGACTTTATTGTGTTATGTGAGAACCACAACTAGAACATTTCATTCACGACAATATAAAGTGACCGCAGCGCTCTGTCTAAATGAAGAACCTCACGAAAGCGGCTTTTATTTTCAACTCCAGCACTTTGTTGGTTTGATGGAACAGAAGGAACAGCAGAAGTAACCCACAGTGGTCATGTGTTTGTGTGGTACTGTACAGCCAGAAGGGACACATCACTGATGTTTGCAGTTTTCAGGCTTTACATCGTGAACTTACACAAGCTTGCTGTTGAGTTAAACATTTTAAACCAGTCTAAATATGTTGAGACCATGCAAAAACTACTGTAAGCATCAGCCATTATTTAAATAGATGCAAACGCAAATGTAGGCTCCAGTCTATACTGTATGTGCACTGACAACTCTAGCACATCTCTGTTTAAACTTAAAGTGATAGCTCACCCAACAATTCTGTCATCACGTACTCACCATTTTGCCATTTCTAATCTGTATGACTTTCTTCTGCAGAACAGAAAAGAAGATATTTTGAGTTGGTTTTTGAAGTTGGTAACCAAACGGCACTGGACCCCATTCACTTCTATTGTGTGGACGCAAAACCAATTTCAAGTCAATGGGGGCCAGTAACCAACGTTCTTCAAAATATCTTCTTTCGTGTTCTGAAGTGCAGAAGAAAGAAACTCATACAGGTTAGAAATGACAAAATGGTGAATAAACGATGACAGAATTTTTATTCTTGGGTGAACTATCACTTTAAATGTATTCTACCACAATATATAAACAATGTGTAGAACATTTCTTCAAAAATTTGTCTTTAACAAAAAGACAACAGGCAATAAAAATGCAGTATTTTGCTTTGGTCCTGATGACGTAACTGTCAAGCCATCATTTAGGGATCGAACTAACCACAGATTAAGCATATCCTACAAACAGGATTCTCCTAATAGTTTAAACGTGTCTAGAAAAACATCTCATTTGGACATACGTTTAACATATCTGGAACTATATGAACAGCTAAAAAAACACAGTCAGCGTATATATACAGCTTATTCTGATCAATCAGAATCCACTAAATAGACTATGGAATTCATAAAAGTAAAATTCAAGTTAATTTACATAGCGCTTTTTTTACAATGTTGCAAAGCTTTACATGAAAAAAAAAGTTAATGATTAAATGTATAGAATACATACAGAGAAGAACACAACACAAGCCAGACTACATGACATGATGAGGTCAGTGAATGAATCTAATAGATGGCAGGTATATTAAACCACACACACCATCCCAGCGTACATGAAAAAAGGCCTTTAAACAGAAGAGAGAGTTATATAGAATGAATATTTATTATGACATGAGAAGACCATTTCCAGCACAGACCTAAACAAAATGACTTAAAATGATTGACTCTCATGATAATAATAAATCAGGACGTCATTCTTCCACAATGACAAACACATAAACAAAAATCCCCGAGTTTATGAAGTCAACTCTTCATTCTGAGGTGTTAGAAGACAAGGAGTGCAGTAACAGACCTTCACAACAACAACATGATCCTCTCAAACCCCGCCACACAACAGTAAAGCAGAAGCACTAACCTGATGAATGAAGAAACATGAAGGAGAACTGATCACTGTGTGTTATTTTAAACAGAATCACAGGAGCGCCAGTAAAGATCTTCTTCTGTCTTCACATCACAGAGGAAAGTTGATTTTTTCTTCTTCATTCTTCTGCAGTGAAAGCGTGACGCTCACACCCTCTCCAAACATTCTCCGACTTCTCTATTTCTGCTCCCACATTTCAGACTGCCCTCACACAACACTGCTGGAATAACACCTCACATACACTCACTACAACAACCATGTGTGTGTGTGTGTGTGTTTAAAGCACATGCTCAGTGTGCATCTGTACATGTATTCACAGCTGGTTTGTTGTTTTTCTGTGTTTAATGGTGGGATGTAAATCCTTGAGCAGAAGGGCAGGACTGTGAAATCTGAGGCCGATGAGCAATACCTCAGACTCGCCACACAAGCACACTCTCTCTCTCGCTCTGCTCCAATCACATGACACCTGCCTCAGGACTGATCAGTTCAACCTCAGCACGTCACATCAACTGCATTATTATTATTCAAATATACTTGGTAGGTCATTTTCAGCAGAGAGAGAGACGAGATGACTGTGTTTTTATACACTTTAAAATCCAGCAGCGTGATCATCTTTTTCACGCCGAGTGCTGCATGCTTGCCTTGTTTTTCTGCTTACAGAGAATTGAAAACTTTTAAACTTGGCATCACTCGCCACTTTCCCCAGCCGTCCAATCGCAGTGAAGGAAGGGCGGGACAAATATTACACTGATCAGCTAATGTCACATCCTACTGTAGGAGTAGGAGTAGTTTACTTTAAAATGAGAATTTCATGATAATTCACTCACCCACATGTCATGTCGTCCGTGTGTTTATTTCTTCTGTTGAAAACTATTTTTTTTATGCTTTTGAGGAAAGCTTTCCAGGGTTCTTCTACATACGTATAATGCACTTGAACGGGGGCTGTTGGTTAAGGTCCAAATTTCAGTTTCATCGCAGCTTCAAAGGGCTCTACACGACACCAGCTGATGAATAAGGGCTAGGTCTAGCCAAAGGATTGGTCATTTTCCAGGAAAACTAAACAATTCTATACTTTTTAAACATATGGCTTGTGCTGCCTCTGCGATCCACGTCCACGACATCCCTTTAACACATACTTTTGTTTTTCTTTTATTGACACAGCCAGGAGAATGTGAAAAACACACAAAAAAATTTCAACACACACACAGAACAGACATCCAGCAAATAACAAAATTCAAAAAAGTTTGTTTGGGTGTTGTGACGGTCACGTCTACTCCGTCGACCACGCCCCCTGCATCAGCGCTTTCACCTCACTACACACGTTCCTGCTCACCCGAATTCTAATGACTTTCACCTGAACCTCATCAACCGGACACTATGTTCCCCCGTATTCTGTAGTCTTTGTCTGGTCTAGTTGTAAGTTTCGTATCGCTATTTCCAAACCTGTTTCCCGTAGATGTTTTTGACCCGTGTTTCCTTGTTCTCATGGATGTTTAAATCGTGTTGTAGTTAGTTCTGTGGATTGTATACCTTTTGGATGTTCTTGATTTTTGCACCTTTTCCCTCTGGATTATATTTTTGTGGATTACCCTTTTTGTTCCTGATTCCAGTTTTTGTTATTTAATTGATTCACCTTCACTCAACCATCTGTGGCATCGTCTATTCTCCATGAACTGTTACAGGTGTTGATTTTCATTTTCAGAAGCATTTCTCTAAAATTGAGTGCGTTTACATGCACAGTCTTCCTCCGATTATGCTTCATAAAATGATAACAAGTAAGGTCATATAATCGCGTAAAACAGTTTTCTTTCATCGGGGAAAGCTAATAAACGGCTAAGCAAATCTCGCTCGGCAGAGGTAGTTTTTTGCCCATTACTCCGATTTCGGGCATGTAAACGCCTGCAGCGGTTTTCTCTCAGTTTTGTTTATGTGCGCATGTCTGACGTTGTAATAGTAAAAGTCCCAAACGGAAGTAACAGTAAAATAATGCATAAAAGTCTCTCAATTCATGCAGTTGGTGTAGAAACTGCGAAATGAAAAACTATTGTTGCATATGCAGGTACTGCGGATATAAAAACACAGCTTCTGACCGATCTACTGCGGCATTTTTAATCACTAGACGAACTATAGATGGTGACGTCACTGCACGCGAGAAACCTGGCAAGTCTCAAACTTCCATGTAAACGCTGTTTTCTGTGTAGCCGGTTTATTGATATGCATGTAAACATGTGAAAACAGGTATATTTTATAAGATGATTTTTGATAGATATCCATTTATTTTGTACATGTAAACGCACTCATTTGTTTACTGCACCTTTAATATTGCTGGTCTCAGTACCAGGACCACAGACAAGCACAATATTAATATGAAAAGTCATTCAGATACTCAAGTGCCTCAGCTGACTGTTTTCAGAAGCTAAAATCATTTTGGTGGATACACAGCCATAGTGTTCTTGCTCTCCTTGAGATTTAGAGAGTCTAGGACTTTTTGGAAGATATTGCCCCTGGCAGTGTTGGGTAAATTACTCTGTAAAAGTAATCCATTACTAGTTACTAATTACATATTCAATAGTGTAATTAGATTACTGTACAAATGACTCTCTCAAAAAAGTATTTTTTACTTATTACTAATTACTTTCTATATCCTGTATCAACCTTGATTAGTTAAGTGATTCAAGGATAGACATAAAACGGCTCTTTTAATTCATTCAAATAAATAATATAAACTACATAAAGTAGTATTATTAACTGACCAAAGTATTACAAATGTGTGAATTATACATTAAAGCACAGATTTTAAAGTTAGACTTAAAATTTTGATGGCAATTCCACTATTGCACACACATATATTACAGTATACAAGTATTTAGTTTAATTACTTCAGAAGTAACTGTAATTAAATTACAGAAAAAGTAAGAGTAATCCCTTACTTTACTTTTTCAAGGGAAAGGTAATTAAATTACAGTAACTAATTACTTAGTAACTAGTTACACCCAGCACTGGCCCCTGGACATGAGGGGTCATGTGAAGCCTGTATAATATTCTGCTCTTGAGACCAGTATTTTATCACTCTTGTTGTCTGCCAGGTGAAAATCATATATCTGATTGTTAAGAAAGAATATTTCACATTCTCAACAAGCTCAAAATCATTAAAAACTCAGTTCAGTTGCTTAGAGGTTTGTGTACAAGACCAAATTCACATTGTTAACCCATCACCATTTATATTTTGAAACAAACGTTGTGTCCAACACAGCCTGATGATTTCTATATTTCATATAAATGATAACATAAAGTAAATGTAAGAGCTTCTAACTGCAGTATAAGAGAGCGGGCAGACAGACGGCTGGCGCCGGCCCTCAACGCTGACTCACGCCTTCAGTACTGGCATCTAAACTTCCTGTCGACCAGCTGAGAGTCACGCCCCATCCTGTGACCTCAGCACCTGCCACACACACTGTGTACTTCTGAGTGTTTCATCATGTGGAAGTAAACGCCTGCGTGATACGGAACAAACCAGCAACGTAATATCAATCTCTTCCCTAAAATCACCATTCCTCAACACTCACTGACACCGACCGCACATTTAGTCGATAAAGTTTTACTACAAATAACTGCAGATGATGGAGGGATGACTGGTGATGTGTTTCTGCCAATAATGATGTCAATCGAAAACTAGGAAACTGGTAAACAGGAAAGACTGAATGTAAGCTGAAGTGAGTGCGTTATTAAGCACTTTTACCAAGACACACTTTTCCCTTCCACTTCAGTACTAACTAAAGACGATTCTCCATCTGAACTGACGCCGATCTGTGCAATCGCCTCAAAACATCTCTATCAACATTGAAGGATATTTTTACTTGGGTTTTAAATTAGAAACTGTAACAAAACTAAGTGTCTATACGGTTCTAGTTATACTAGGCATGTCACAATATCAGCTTATCACTTCACCATCACCAAAAGAATTCACAATCACAATATTACATCTATAAAATGATATAGTTGTGATCATGTCATTAGTTAAATTCATCAGTATTTTTGTTTATCTCATGTTTACTCTTTATTTGGTGAACGAATCACACTCAAAATAGGAAAATAGTGAGGCAGAGAGACAGAGAGAGAGAGTTTGTAACCATGTAACCAAATATTTGTGTTTAAAATAGACGTCTACAGACAGTTTCAGCAGCAACAACATTAACAAACGTTATGTGGCCCAAACTCAACTTCCGGCAGACCTCCACAAAGAGGCATCAATCACTGTTGAAAAGTTTCAATTGAATACAATTAATATACAATAACATATTGATATAAATTCATATTAATATCAATTCAATAGTTATATTGCTAGCCACTAGCCTGACCGATAAACAAACACAGACCATAATTTAGCTGTTCCAGGTAGTGTTAAAAGGTGAGCAGTAGTGCAGATAAAAATGTTGAGAGGAACCCGACTGGAGCAGGAAAGGCAGATAAGACACAGTGTCAGATATGATATCATAAACATAAGGTCATAAGTATAAAACATTTTTGCCCTTGAAGTGCAGTGCATGGTTTAGAGTAATGATCTCACAATACCCTGATGATACACTCTCTCTTTATTCTTCTATCAGCTACATTGACACTTGTAAAGTGTGTGAGGAGCAGCACGCTGGAGTCAAGCGTGAGGAGAGAATAAGATAAAGACAACACCGCTTCAACCTTTCAGTTGCAGAGGACGTTTACAGCACACAGACCTCCAGATCTGATGACGTCACTGCAGTCCACACGCACGCACACACACACACACACACACACACACACAGCCGGCGCAGCTCGCGCGAATCACCATGGCGATTAAGAAGCGTGTCATGCATGCGGAAGGTCAAGACTTACTGAAGGGATGCATCGGACTCGGCATCGGACAGGCCCGGCTGGGAGAAACAGCCTGACACGACGGAGCCCATGAGAGTGCCGCTGAACTGCTGATCTGTGTAGCGCTGACCTACATGGAGACGCTGGCGTGCTGCTAGGACACGGCTCTCTCATTCATGAGTCTCATCGCTACCATCAACTCCAGCCTCTCGCTCCATCCGCACACCGGCCAGAGGACTGGGGGCTTGTCCGAGTGCACACGTGTGAACGGAGCGCTGAAGTGATGAGCTTTATTTACATCCAGCATGCTCTGGGGCAGGAGACTGCAGGCTACGCTGGAGCTATAAATAACAGCGGGACTGATGCGCTCGGATGATGAGCAAATGTAGCGTGATCTGACCACAGTCATCTTCCAAACACACATACACACACGGGTGATACTGCATGTTTATTCTGATATTATTCATAATAATTTATCACTCTAATGCAGTGTCGGTGTGTTGATGTTGATACATGTGTTGTGGACATCTATGAAAATGCTTTATAGAAACAGAAGAGCTGTTCCTACAGCGTCCCATGATGACATGAATCTGAATATTCAGGAGCACAAATGACACTGAGCTGCAAAGTATTTACTGTGAATTGTAATAATGTGGCTTCCTCACACAAAAGCTATAGACTACCTTCAGATAACCTTGAAAATATTTGATTTACAGTTTTTGCAGCTTGACGTTCCAGTAAGGCTGTGTTCATATTTTACTTTTTTTGACAAGAAAACGTTATTTGTTTTGATTACAAATAGCAGCCGGCAATGACTTCGGAGGCAACATTTGTGCAAGAAGGCAGCTCAGAGAAACAGATTCAGACAGGCTTCATAGGCAGTATGGATGTAACGATTCACCGTGAGCCAGTTGAAAATTGATTATAACGTGTGACGATTCAAATCGGTTGAGGTTTGAACTGAATCGCGATACATTTTTTGAACAGCAGGGGCCGCCATGTTCACTGCAAACCTAAACGTGGACATGCTGATATTTCTTAAAAGCAAAAAAATCCAAGAAAAGCACAGACAGTATTAGTTTGTTTATATTAAAGAGACTTTTTCTATTATTAATTTGTTATAAAATTGCAGTTTAGTTTTGTTATTTGAAATAAAACATTATTTTATTATACAAAGAAACGTGAAGCATTTAAGAAATAATGCAAGGGAAGTTGTTCATTTCTAATTTGTTTCAACTCATTTTGTAAAAATAAATCATGAGTAAATCGTGAATAAATCGCATCGTGAGATCAGAATCGCATCGCATTGTGCGCTGAGTGAATCGTTACATCCCTAATAGGCAGCATAACAGAAGTCTATTTGAATTATAAACAAAGAGCGTCTTTGCATTAACCAATCACATATTTCTAAACTACAATACTAATTTCTCGCTAGAAATGCAATCAAAAGTAATTAAGAGGGAAAATTAAACTTGCATTTATTAAAAACTAAAACGTTTCAGCCGGCATTTTATTTTTCGAGCTTGATCCTGTTTTTCCAATCACCTTCCTCGAATGTTGATATGGAAATGACAGGTCTCGCTTGTCATTGATTAGCTGTGAAAAAGGTGCTTGACTATTTGTTCCGGCCCTTCAAGTAGCACAGTGTGAAAAAGAATCTCTAGAATAAATTTAGTTCAATCGGGATCGGACCCTACAGTACTGAAGTGACGCGCGCCTGTTCCATTCAGCACGAGCTGCAGCAACACCAAGCAGGAGTCACGTGATGTTAGGCGAGTAGCACGACTCTCCTGTGAGACGTGGTGAACAGGACGATGACGGATGAGAACTTTTATTAGTTTCATTTCTGACATTTTGCTAGCACGAATAGGACCACCATTTCAAAAGTACAGAGGCAAGGGCGGAGAACAGCGCGTCGGGGAATAGCGCCTGTGTAGGTTAATGTTGTTTCACTCACTGAAGTTTCCTTTTTTGTTATGCAGTTTTAAAATACAACACATGAACATGTTTGAATGTAGAAAAGCCTGTTTGGGCATCTTACAGTGCACCGATGTTGTTGTTGTGCAGTTTAACATTCAACATCAGCATGTTTAAATGTAGGAAAAAACTTTGGGTGTCTTATGGGGCAAAAATACAACATACACGGCCCTAAGATTGAATCACGCATTTCAGGCATTAAACAGATGTTTCTGTATAACGCAGAATGGCACAGAATCTTGCAAATGTATTATGTAAGATTCTATTATTTCTATTTTTCCCTGTATGGTTCAACGTACTGTATCTACTGCAGGTTTTTAATATAGTTTATAAGTGAATACTGTAGTATACTGAAGTATTTTTTTCATGTGGGCAAATATATTACAATTGTACAGTGAAGGACGGAAAATGCAGAATGCAGAAAAATTCAAACAGAAAAACGGATTTCTTATTGTTGTTGTGTCATCCCTCATATTGCAAGCCATATCTCTCCGGCCCCTCATTTGGGATGCTTTTCATGAACTGGCCCCCATGACAAACTAATTGAATAGCCCTGACATAGGGTGTTTTTATCAGAAAAGTGGAACCTTTTACAACTTCAAAAGACACTCTGGTTGGAGCCTGTGGCTGTGTGGAGAGCGCTCCAGACATATTGCGCAACTGTGCCCTGGGAGTCCCAGCTCGGCATCCTTTCCCGATTCCTACTCCCCTCTCTCCTCCCAATCACATCCTGTCTCTCTCCACTATCCTCTAATTAATAAAAAAGGCCTCAAAATATAACTTAAAAATCTCAAGTCAAAAAAGACACTCTGAACTGCAGAAAAGATGCCGCTCAGGACTTTTTTGAAAACACGGTTAACTCCGTAGGATTATAATGTAAAACAGACACTAGCAGCTTCAAAAAAACAAGTCAAATGTGAACGTGTGCTTTTGTTTTTTTTATGTTATGTTATTTTATGTTCTGAAACGACGTGAGAATGAGTAATTCTATTCCTTTAAACACTAATGTTACAGGTGACTCTTTTGATCATCACTGGAATCAATAGATCACATCAATACAACAATATTTTTGACTTACTGTAAATGTCATGACAAGTTGACAACCTGTTTTTTAGCAACTTTCAAATAAGTCATTCTACATTAACGTTTAGATACCTATAATAAATCTATTGCAATCACCAAATAATTCAACACGACCATACTGTCATTTACTGTCACTCTTTGTAGCTGTAAATGTTCTAAAACTTTTTCTGAATGTCTGGACATATAGATGCATTAGATGTATTTAGTCTCAAGTCTCACTGCTGTGCTGAAAATACAACACAAGAAGTTAACTGTGATCTTACCTTAGACAGCCCTGCAGCCAATCTCTGGGGTCTTTCTCATTCATCAGGCCGTTCACCAGCGCTGACCCGCCGTGACCCGACGCGCTGGCATCCTCGCAGCCGGCCGAGAGAGACGATGAGGTCACCTCCAGAGCCGGCCGGCCGCTCGTCTGTGTGGCGGTGACGCTCAACACCTCAGGGTCTGAGCCGGGGTCCAGGAACAGACTTCTGTCCTTCAGTCGCTGCTGGATCATGGGCGTCAGGGGGATATCGAAAGCGAAGGAGGGTTCAAGGGGATTCTGACAGCCGGGTTTAGGCACGGGGTTGGACAGGGTGTCCAGAGAGTCCATGCTGCTGTAGAGAGTCCCACACAGTCGCTCTGACTCCAGGATGGTCTCGAAGTGACAGCTGAAGACATCAGTGGTGTCGATCTCACTGGATTGACCTTCTGAACACCTGAAACACACAGAAACACCAACACAACTCATCACGGCGGGCGTACATGACAAAAAGAAACACTGGCCAGTAAGTACAGCACTGAATTCAACAGATGGATTAAAGACTGCCGATCTCATGTACACGTTTTTTCCAAGTCAAGTCTTCATTTGTCACCGCAGGTGTTACACCAAAGTATTATCGTACCGTGAGATTTTGATACTGTTACATCCCTACACAACTACTATAGCCAGTCTTTTTTATAATGCATCCAGACATTTTACTTTTTTGAACTTTTTTGTCAAATTATTCTGTTTGAATGTTTGTATTATTTATGATCACAGAGCTGCACAAAAATATACAGTATCATATAAAACAGTATGAATTAAAATACACAATACAGTTCAACAAACACTGCCCCAATGTTTAAATACTGTCTCATTATTACTTAAATACGGCATCTTATTAGACTGAATAGTGGTCTTATGACATTTCTTCGATTTGTTTTATATACGGTATGATAGGACTGTCAAATGATTAATTGTTATTAATCGCACCCAGAATTAAAGTTTGTGATTATATAATACATGTCTGTGCACTGTGCATATTCATTTTCCCATGCATGTATTTAGGAAATATTTACATATAACTGTATAACTTAAATTATATATAAACATTTATTTGTTTCTATATTTTATAATATGTATGTGTATGTGTTTATAAATACAAAATTAATATGCACAGTTCACAGACATTATGTATACATTTATTCTGGATGCGATTAATCACAATTACTCGTTGAACAACAGAACAATATATCATTACTTTATATTAAATACTCTATCACATATGATATTTGTTTAGTGTCAAAACTACAGACGGAAGTTAAAACGTGTCATTCCAATGTAAACTTCCACCTGTGAATAACATTTCCTCTATTAGGAATAATCATTTCAGACCACCACAAGAACAGTGAGAGTTTATAAAGGAAGTAATAACAAGAAATAACCACACACGGAAGAGAACTACGCACACGAATGTATTTTGAAACTATAGTGTTACTAGCCATGTTAGAAAGCATTTTTAATATGCATTCATATTTTTGCTCTGTGTTCTGTGATGTGTGTAGTAGATGTGAATTTCATAAACATTGAAGAGCATACACTGTACTGTAGACAATAATGCTATGACGATGACAAAATATTCCTTATAGTACAAGAAAAACAATTACAAATGTTTTAGCTGATATTTTCCTAACACGTTTCATTAAAAGGTGGGTGTAAATGTAATTTACCTGCGAGCTTACAGTGATGTTATGCCGGGTGCCGTTCTTTAAATACCAAGCAGATGGCATTTATTGATCGAGCCAATATCAGAAAAATATATGAATTCCAGTACAAACATGCGTGAGTGCATCAGGATGTAAGTGAAGGATTGACATGAGCAGTTACTGTACCTGTCTGAGCTGTGTTGTGTTGGTTTGTGTTCAGGTTCCTCTGATGTTCCTGTGGTTTCTGTTCGATGTGTGTCCTGCGTCACTTCCTCTTTCACATTACAGCGCACTTCTGCTCCGTCCTGCGCTTCTCCGTTCACCAGACTCGCCTCAAAGCGCAGCTTCTTCCCCGGCTTCTCCCGCTGCTTGCCTCCGTCCAGAAAGGCGCTGAAGATGCCCGGGACTTCAGCCAGGATTTTACTGGATTCCTCTAGAGACTCGTCTAAGAGTCCCGTCGAGGGGTCTCCAGCGAGGCCGGGCACGTTTCCGGCGTGCTCTCCTTGCGCCGGGCTGACGTCGGGTTTATTTTGGCTCCCGGGGTCTCCAGCGCTGAAACAGGTCAGCTCTCCTGCGGTGGGCACTACGGAGCTGGGGTCCTTTATGAGCGCCTCGCACCACGAGTCAAACAGCAGGCTAGACGTCAGGAGAGACTCGGGCTGACCGTTCTGGAGGTCTACGCCCTGATTGGCCATATCCGGCTGAGATGGCGTCCCGTTGTCTTCGTGGCAGGGGATCATGGGCGAAGTGGTGGCGTCTCCTGACGTCTCGCTCTGTTGGGCCACAGCATGCTGACAGCGAGCGGTCAGGCCGCTCAACAGGTTAGACAGCTCCCTGTCAATCTCCTGGAAGAGTGAGGTCTCGTCGATGTCCTCCTCATCTTCTACAGCAGAATCAAGGCCCGTGCTGCTTTCCTCCAGTGCTGGAGACCAAGAGACGACCACTGGACAAAAAACACAACAAGTCTGAGTGTGTGATGTGCTCACTGTGACACCGGTTAACACATCCTGAAAAAACATGTCATAATGTAGATTTGATTATTACGATGGACAAAAGGACTTTCACGTGATTATTGTTGATCTCTATAAAGTCATAATCATGTGCATTCTGCGCATGAATAAAATAAACATGTCGTTTAAAGTAGTCATGGAAGCATATAAAAGTAAACATTTACAATTATCTTTAATTAATAAATATTGAGTCATTTATAAATATTATGATTCAGGTCTGACAACCGAACACAAAAGAAGATCATTCAAAGAATGTTAATAATCAAACAACACTCCATTGACTTCCATTGTATGAACACAAAACCACTGGGACATTTCTCAAAATATCTTCTTTTGTGTTCCAACAAAGAAAGACTCACATGCACGTTGAAGTCAGGAGGAGGAATAAATGATGACAGAATTCATATTTTTGGGTGATGTGTCTAAGAGTTTATGAATTGTATTTGTACAGCAGGTGGCAGTGTTGGGTTAAGGGAAATAAACAGTAAACACAGCTGACTTCAGGAATGACAGCGCTACAGGAAACGCATTATTCCTCATTTGACAATATGCATGAGTGAAGTGTGAGTCATCAATGTCCAGAACAGACGGAGAGGCCTGTACATTTATTACACGTAAACTATCAGAAAAAAACCTTCTGTATACTTCAACACCTACAGATGTATTTAGCCAAAGAATAATGGCCTCCAATCTCCTCCCGCGTCTGAATACAGATACAGTAGAGTACTGAAGCATGTTACCGTTGTCTGATGTGCTTGTGTCTTCTGGATTTCCAAACAGAAACTGGTATTTGGCTTTGGCAACAGTCTGAGCGTGTTTAGATGAGCTGCTGAGCCGCTCGAACACCTCACCCTGAAACAACAAACGCAACAGCGTCCTGATTCATATACATTAAGATTTATACAGAAACATCTGAGAACATCAGAGACACATCAGTCAAGACGAGAAACGGCTCATAAACTTTCCCCCTGTGGACAGAATAGCACATTTTTCATGACACTAGTTACTGCCCACTAGGATGACACAGCTGGTTCAGATATAGACTGGTGGTTTGAGGCGCCAAATCCTCAGAAAGAGGAAGTTACAGAAAGTGTGTATGCACAATGAGTGTGATGCAGAAATGTCCATATATCTTAAAGGGACAGTTCACCCAAAAATAAAAGCTCTATCATCATTTACTCCCCTTCCAGTTGTTCCAAATCTGTATCAATGTCTTTGCTCTGATGAACACAGAGGAAGATATTTGGAAAAATGCTTGTAACCAAACAGTCCTTGGACCCCAGTGACTACCATAGTAGGAAAAATGATTTGATAATTAAAAAAAAGATATTTTGAAGAATGTAGGACAGCAAACAGTTCTGGGGCTCACTCAGAGAGTGATTCATTCATGACAGAAGTTTCATTTTTGGGTGAACTATCCCTTTAACCTTTACACATAAAAAACATGTTTAATACTAAGCTGCAGTTTTCCGTTGTTCGTTGAGATTTGTGGATTGCACTCTGAATCACTTTCCTTGACAAAAAATGTTATTTAGACACGGAGTTTCTGGCCATCACAGTGATCTTTCAACTAAACAATGACTCGAGAATACTTCTGTTTCCAGAAACAGGATCTTTTTCCCATTAAGTCTTATTAAAAGTAATTGACCACACACGGGTTACACACATCTTTCACTATTACTGGAACTGAAGGAAGCCAGTGTCAGCTTTCAGTTTCACAAGAGAAGAAGTTGTTAACATCAAAGCCAGATCAAAGAAACTGAAAGTCCAGCGGCAGTCTCCGAGCTCAGCGTGTGACTGTCAGGAGCCATCACTGACACTTGAGAAATCCCACTATTGACTAGTCAAAGATCTCCAATCTTTATCCGTTCAAGGAGAACAGTATGCTTATGTTAGTGTCCAATCAAATTATGTCCAGAAAAAAGGGGTTTAGAAATGAATGTGAAACACCAATTTAAATGACTTGACATAGAGCCTTCTCTTCTGTTGAAAATAAAGAGGGCCATTATATTCCTTCTGAATATAACATCCGTAAATGTCTGAATCCTGAAAACCATTATAAACTGCTTCTAGCATTTTCCTGGTTACCACACTAAAAAGTCTAAAAACGCTTAGGTTCCCAGTGCACATGAGTTAAACATGCCTTTATAGCGTGCCGCAGGGATGACTGATCTTTATAGGCCAACCCTGAAGTTAGCGGCACACTGGTTCTCTTGACCAAAAGCTTATGGGGTTTTAACACTGCAAAAAATAAGTTCTGTGATTAACAAAGGTTTATAATACTTAGACGTTTTGTCTATCAAGATCATCTTTACAAATAACAAAATGGCTTAATTTGAAGCCTAAATACAATCAGCAGAAGTACAAAGTTAACATGGGGCTATAAACAGACAACAGTCGCTCGACATCAAAATCACTACCAACAAGCTTCCAACAAATCTTAAAATTAAAAACATGTCCATGATAAGTACTTACTCCATGAGTTCATCTTTATCAATGTTTATTGAGGTTTGTTTGTGCCCATGTTGAATTATTTCTGAGATTTTTATGTGTGATGTCGTTGTAACAATGTCTGTAGTTGCGTTTTGCTAGCAGCCGCCATGTAAGGGATAATACGTGCAGCCAGTTGTTATGGCAGAAATAAGCCCCGACAGTGTGATCAGGTATCACACCTGATATCAATTGTATCACACTGGAGGGGCTTATTTGGCGATAACAGCCGGCTGCTTGTACATTATCCCGGTTATTACACGGCTACTTGCCACATGAGATAAAAACTGGACATAAAATGTGAATTTGAAATATTTTATTAGCTCATTTTTACAGAATGCAGACCTTCCGCGAGGAAAAGCCGTTTACTTTGGGTTTTACGGTAAGAAACGACGTTCAAATGTTACGAACAGGCAATTTGGTTTAATCATTTGTAAATATAATGTCATATATGTTTTTATATTTAATTTGTCAAAAAACCTGTCAAAATGATTTTCTGCATCTGGGTTACCGTGTGTTTTTAGTTTTGAGAGGTTGTTATCTGGGAATAACGAACCTGAAAATGTCGCGACTGGCCAATCAGAATCAAGCATTCCAACAAGCCGTGTAACAATAAACAATAAGACACATTAAAGCTTTAAAAAATCACAAGCGGGTTATCACTGGTGTTGTATAACGTAGTATAAATGTGAAAATATTTTATTCTAACTTAATTAACTAACTTTATTAACTTTTGTTAACCACTATTTTAGACATTTAACCAATTTAACCATTAAAAACCCATTGACTTTGGGTTGATGGAACTGGAGGTGCTCGCTTCAGGGTTTTGCATACAAACAATTATATTAAAGCTGCCGTTTGTAAAAACCGCCGCTAGAGGGTGCACGACCAAAACAACAACAATGCCGTAGCTTGATGACGCTGTGAAGGAGCGTGAAATGAAGGGATCTGTTGTCTTCAACTCCACCGCTGATGGCCATCAATCAGACGGGAACGAGAAATCATGTTAGCAGATGAGGTAAAGTTTTATAAATGTTGCCTATAATTGTGGTCCATAAATAAGTGACTGCTCCAAAAAAGTTAGTGGCTTGCTAGACGCTAGACACGACTTCCGCATTTGTCCATGACACTGTTGTCATCCAGTTTCTACGTCAGTAAAGGCGCTAACAATGGGGAACGCGGATATGACGCCATTGACTGGCGACTGCACAGCCCCGTGTCACTGTTTAGAATGGCCATTTTCTCACGATTTACAAGTAGTTGGAAACATTTGAGATATTGTAAGTACTCAGCTAAACAAAATATATAACACTAGCCTAGTGGTTTTTGGATATTTTACTGCAAAATTGTTACAAACTGCACCTTTAACTTAACATTCCATATTGTCCCTGTACTTCCAAAACATTGAATGTCCAAATTCACAGTTTTTCAGTAAATGGAAAAAACACTGTACTTTTTAAGTCGACATGAAACAGAATTAGCTATTGTTTTTTCTTCCGTATCGTGACGTATATCTGAGTGAAACAAATTCTGAAATGAGAAAAAAATGTAATGCAGGACTTAATTTCGTTCATCGAGTACTGATTGGATCGTAAAAGTTGACTCCAAAATGGAGTCAGATTTTTAATTCAGTTTGCAATCTGTCAGTCATCGTTTCGAGGGGGGGAGGAGGTTAATGTTGTGATTAAAGATTACAAGTGCAAATCAATTTTTTAAAATAATAATGTGCACGGATAAATAATGTATCACGAATACTGCAAGCTGTGTAAGTCAATTTGAATTTACATTTTTAATTTCATGCCAACTTTAAATAATTGAATGAATACTGTGCTGTAGGGATGTAACGATTCACCGTGAGCCGGTTGAAAATCGGTTGTAATGAGCAACTATTCAAATCGGTTGAGGCTTGAACTGAATCGCGATACATTTTTTGAACAGCAGGGGCCGCTATTTTCACTGCAAATCTAAACGTGGATGCTGATATTTCTTAAATGCAAAAAAATCCAAGAAAAGCACAGACAGTATTAGTTTGTTTATATTAAAGAGACTTTTTCTATTATTAATTTGTTATAAAATTGCAGTTTAATTTTGTTATTTGAAATAAAACATTATTTTATCATACAAAGAAACGTGAAGCATTTAAGAAATAATGCAAGGGAAGTTGTTCATTTCTAATTTGTTTCAACTCATTTTTTCAAAATAAATCGTGAGTAAATCGTGACTAAATCGCATCGTGAGATCAGAATCGTGACTCGCATCGCATCGTGAGCTGAGTGAATCGTTACATCCCTACTGTGCTGTAAAGTTGACAAGCACTTTTCAATGTTTTTTTTGGTTAGATACTGTATTTGCATAACCCATTGACAAACATAAAGGGAGACTAATAGAGATTTATGACAAAAAAACAAGAAAAAAATTACGAAATATGGAGATACAAGGTTTCAGAAAGACAGCAGGGATATGTAACATGCCTAGTGTTTCCCAGACTTTTTGTTTTAAGTCCCCCTTTGTAGGGATGCACCGAATGTTCGGCCACTGAAAATGTTCGGCCGAAAATTGCAAAAAACGCAAGTTCGGTGTTCGGCCGAATGTGTGAAATGGCCAAATAAATTTTACCGAACATGACTCGTGAGCCGATCAAGCAGCAACCAGCGCAGAGAGAGAGACAGAGACACGCGTGCGCTTTATTCCCGCCGCAAACATTCTTGCAGTGTGTGTGTGTGTGTGTGTGTGTGTGTGCGTGTGCAGCATTTTAAAGCGTCAGAGAAAGACACAGCACGGGACTTGCCGCACGGAAGTAAATTTCAGAATGAAAGCGTCTTTACCGGTCGGTAACTTTACTTCAAACGGAAGCGGTGACAGTAGCCCCGCCGCTCGCGACATCCTTTGACATCATACAGTCGTCGCGTGCACACAGTTCCCTGTACTAAACAACTGGTTAAAGTATGTTCGGTGCATCTCGGCCACGAGTGCACCTTCTGAGAGAACAGTCAGCTTTTGTGGGCAGAGTTAGGAGGAGAGAGGTGAACTGAAATGGTTGTCAGTCAGCATCAGTCAGAATTGCTTGCATTCAGGGGCGCAAAAATGCAGTATATGCGGTGCATAGGGGCGCCGCACAAGTGGGGGCGCCATTGTGCCAAAATATTATTTAACATTTTTTAAAATAAAATGAAAAAGTAATTATCTAAAACGTTTTAGTTTCACTTTTGTCTAACATTTTAAACGAGTTCAATAAATATATAATTTATTTAATCAAGTTATTATGTCAACCAATCACTCTTTCACAGTCAAATGACCAAATGGATCGAGCAAAGAAACTTCCCAAAGCGCAGAACAGAACATGAAAATGAAAAGTAAATTGACAAGTAAAAAACAAGTTATTTAACGTTGCCTGAGAAGTAGTTCATATTATAATACAACTCAACTTTATTTATATAGCGCTTTTTACAATTTTCATTGTTACAAAGCAGCTGTACATGAGACATATTGACTATAAGCAAAACAATTAAAGTTGTACCTGTAAAAACAAGAAAAAGGTGAAAACACAGAAGACAGACATACCCACATACAAAACACTCCACACACACAATATGCACAGGTACTAACACACATAGACATAAACACACACACACACACGGACGCACACACATGTACACAAACAAGTACGCAAACACAGTGAGAGCACACATTTAAGATAAAGGAGAGAGAAGCACAGGTCAAATATAACAGACTATAAATTCCTATATGCAATATTAATTAAGTAAAACTTTAAAATTCTAAAGCAGCCCCCCCGGCCAGGCAAATAGTGCAAAAGAACAGTATGCAAACGGTGGCGAGGAACCCAAAACTCTAATCGAGAAAAAAAAACTCAGGAGAACCCAGGCCCAACCACAATAAGGTCACCTCTAGGCCTACATCTTTGGCGCTTATAAAATAGATCTATGTTTGTGAAGGAGCTTTATAATTACATTCGGGAGAGTCTGAGATGGTTGTTAAAGCTGTTAAGTCTCCCACCATCATGCATTATCGGGTTCTTCATTCGTCGGACGTGTTTTCCCCATATGACAACGCGAGCTGTGCAGTTTGAACGTCCGGTCCGTGTCCTTCACATAACGCGAGCAGTTGCGTCTTCTGCAAACAGCGCGCATGACACAGAGCACCGGAGATATTGCGTGTGGACACTGAAACAGCGCAATGATTGACAGGATGACAGAGAGAAGAACGCAAAAGAACGTTTGTTAATAAAAAATAATTTGAGCGTTCAATGCAAGTGAGTTTGTCTTTGTTTTACTTTAATGATGTTTTCATAAAATGTGAACCACAAACTAAAAATGCTTAAAACAAGGGGAAAATCCAAAGATTTTTTATTTATTTGCGTTATAATATCTGTTATCCATCTTATTTAATTTTTTCAATAATATTTTAATTATAAATGCACAGTAAAGGTATGTTTAACATAGGCTAATTTTATTATTGTGTTTTTATTAAATATTAATGAACCACAAACTAAGCATTCGTTTTAAAGTATGCCTAAGTGGGAAAACAACAAAAAAATACAACGCGAGTATATCATGTGATACGTCTTATTCTGATAATAATAAATAATGTTAATAATACTTTTTGTTGAAGGAAAGGGAATAATCTAAATGTATAACTTTAAAGATCAAAATAAGTTTATTTCCTCATCAGCACATCTCTAATGGGCTACAACTCGATTGTTACTTATATTTGGGATATTTAAAGAAGTTTTATTGTTTAAAACTTGACAAGTTTTTTTGCTAAAGGTTTTAAATGTCAAAATTCTAGACTACATAAGTGAAACTCACTTTTCAAAGAATACAATAAATAGCCTTATTTGAAGTCTTATTTAGTTATTATAAGCAAAAGATCAATTTAAAAACTGTTTAGCCTGTTATCCGATTAATCAAAAAGAAATCGTCCAATTATACGGTTATTAAAATAATCGTTAGTTTCTGCCCTAATTTATTGTGTATGTCTGAACATAAACTTTATGTACTTTTATACTTTTTGCTCCTTTGTTTCATTATTTTTCAGATTGTTATTTATCTTTTCAGAATTGTGTATCTGTTACACAGTGTGAAGCAGTTGGAAAAGTGTTTCTGTAAAAGGAAACCTATATGCTTCTGTTATAGATGCAAATCTGATTGTCACCTTCACATGATGTAAAATAGAATGACTCCAAAGGTAATATACAACTTGTCTGCGGATTTTTTATTTGTTGTGTGTTTTCTATATTGGGGTGGCTGATGGGGCGCCAATACTGATCTCGCATACCCCTCAGAAAATGTGCAGTTGCGCCTCTGCTTGCATTGGATGTTTTTTTTTCTCAAATCATTTTGCAATGTAGCCTATAATAATCCAACAGTTTTATCTTATTCGTATTTTTAGCTTACAGGCCTAATGTGGAATGACACTTTTTAATGAAGTGTTTTGTTGTAGGGGTACAGAGTAACTTACATTACATTCTTTTAGCAGTCAGTTATAGGCCTAATTAATATAGGCTATTCATGAAGGGAGAGGGCTCAATTTTTTGTTTGAATTTACTTTGTTTTGCTCAATTTTATATTAAGTTGTATTGTATTTTATTGAAAAGAAAGACAAATTATAAAAAGCACATTTTGACTATTCAGTTTGTGCAATAGTGAAAAAAATAGCTTAATAAATAGAAGAAATGCAAAAAACCATGTTCGGTGTTCGGTATTATTCGGCCTTCGGCCAAGAGTTTCACATCATGTTCGGCTTTGGCCAAGAATTTTCATTTCGGTGCATCCCTACCCCTTTGTGTAGAGTATATTGCTTTCACGGCCCCCAAATAAAGACTTATAATCTTAGAATTTTAAATAAAACAAAAACATATTCAGTTATACAATGCTGAAACATCAATTCATAAAATGTATAAAAAATGTCTACATTTTATAAAATGCCACAAAACCTGTGGACCCCTTGGAACCATCTTGGGGTCCTCAGTTTGAGAACCACTGCCTTAAGGGGCGTTCACATTAAAAGGATAATGATAAAAATAACGTTTTAATTTAGGAGAATATCGGGGTTCACATCACAACTATAATGATTAAGATACAGAGAACGATATGGTTGAATCACTTTTAGAAAGATTTTTTTCCAGCTTTTTTATATTTGGCTATTGATGATCGCAAATATAGTTAGTTAACGTTATAATGTGAACATTCCTTTAAGCTCGTTTCACACTGCCAGCAAATATAAATTAAAGCATTCTTCCAAGTATCTTTCTTTGTGTTTAGAACAAAGCAAGTAATAGAACTTGAGGGTGAGTTAATGATGACAGAATTATTGAAGTATTCGCATGCCTTTAAATAGTTTAGGACTGACTGACATTAAGATTTCTGGGTGAGCTGTTCCTTTAAGACATGGATTCTGAAAAATAGAGGCCAACAGATTGGGAGAAGCCACAGAGATGAAGAAATGGTGCAGTGAGCAGTTTGAGGTTTTGCTCTGAGGGTAAATATGGGAGTAAAGACACGCAGACAGCATGTCAACCTGTGATCATCACTTCTCGAACACAATCATTATTACCCTGAATTTACAGTCATTTTTGATGGCAAAACACATGTCATGTTTCAAAATAAACCTTTAACAGCGGATGCATGAGCTCACATCTTCAGAATAGAAGTTATTTACACTTTTCTACAAACTGCACAGCACATTCTATTCAAGAAGCTCATGAAAGTTTCTGTGCCTGTGAACATGAGAAACTTCAATACAGGCTTTAATTATGCCCATTATACTCCATCAGAACAGAAATCAGTCAATGAACATTAGCAACTCTTGAATAAATGTGCCATGAGCCAGAGGTGTGGACTCGAGTCACATGACTTGGACTCGAGTCATGAATTTGATGACTTTTGACTCGACTTGACAAAATGTAAAGAGACTTGCAACTCGACTTGGACTTTAACATCAGTAACTCGTGACTTCACTTGGACTTGAGCCTTTTGACTTGAAAAGACTTGCTACTTTCCCCAAAACCCAAAGATTAAAAAGTATGTTGACGTGGACCGCTCTATCTCTCTCTGTGTTTATGTGCATCTGTGTGTGTGTGTGTGCTGTCGGCACAACATCCAATCAATTTAGATCCACGTTGTTTTGATCCGACAGTATCCATCCAATCAAATTGCAGGACAACCAATGAAGAAGAACTGTCAAACAACGCGCCAGTTGGCAAAAATGATACCAAAGATAGTTTCGTTCGGGTATAAAAACTACGAGGTGGTCAACAAAAAACGAACTGCAATATGCAAAACATGCGGGTCGAAGATTACAGATGGAGACGCAACAACTTCTAACTTCGTTCGACATTTGAAGTTGCACAAAGAACGGTAAGTTTTGAATGACGCTAACGTTAGCTTATCGGCTAAGTAACTTTGCTAGCTGCATAGTTAAATCAATGAGACTGTAAACTCACTGTTAACGTTACATTGCAAACACGTTAAAAGGATCCCTGGGTATAGAGCAATGTATGGCTTAATATATGAACAATGGCATTGACTTTATAATTGTGAAATAAAAAAAACAGTGTAACTGTCACAGTATTCATAAACTTTGAAAAAATATTTTTACTAGGAGGCCGCTATTTTTTGCGTCAGAATCCGTGATGTCAAATGGTTGCGACCTAAACCTGTTCTCTTTCGCAACAGCGAAGCACACACGTTTTCCATATATAACAGTAAAATATGACACGTAAAACATAAGATCAGATATACAAACACACAGGGACAGTAGGTGGCGGTATGTCCTCTTGACACAAGCCAGCCTGCCAGCCATAAAAGAACGCGTTCAGTATTAGACGTCTGTTCAAAGTGAGCGTGCATTAAATCATAGCTTTAAACTACCGCCTTTGAGACATTTAAGACTATTTAAGACATCAGCATCCACCGTAATCGTATACTTTATACATTATGAGAATATACTGATAAACACAATAATAATGCTTGCGTTTTGGTTATTTATTCTGTATTAGAGCACACGTGAATATTAGCCCCCGTCAGCTAATGACCGAGGGAGAGAAGACAATAACGTTAGGCTACTGATGTGGATAAATCAACATCAAAAAGTCAAAATCTGGATAAAATGCATTGTATAATGGCTAAAACATCGTGTATATGATAAATTCGAAATGATTTTGGTTATTAATATGCATGTTTGTGTTGTTTCTGACAAACAATATTAAAATGTAGGAAAATACACCAAATAGCGTCTTTATTTTCTTTCTTCTTTTAGCATTATATAAAAGGAGGAGCGACAACAGTAAAGGACGAGAGAGAACCAGGCCTGGACTTTACGTTATGTTTTATTATGTGTGACCGGCAGTCGACCGTGAGGGAGCTGCTGGCATTTTACTTTCGTTTTGTTGTTTGTTTATTTTATTAAAGTTTTGTTGTTCAACGTTCGCCGGTTCCCTCCTCCTTCTTCCTTGCTGTGAACATTGTTACACATATATATATACAGTATATTATCCTACAGAACCTTATATTTACTGAAGAACTGATTAGTGTGTCGGTGTTTAGTTTGGCTGCCTAGCTGTGCTTGCAACCAGTTTACGTCATCGAAAAAGAACATGGCGGCCTCCTTAGGTTAAAATGAGTATTACATTTAGGTTTTTTTTTAAGAACTGAAAATATTTGATGGGTTTCTAACGACAAATGCTAGTAGTGTAAGGCTATTACAACGCATTAAGCCATACATCTCTCTATACACCGGGTTCGCTTTAAAGGGACTCGAAAGGACTCGAAACTCAAACTGTAGGACTTGGGACTTGACTTGAGACTTGTCGGTCTTGACTTGGGACTTGACTCGGGACTTGTCTGTCTTGACTTGGGACTTGACTCGGGACTTGAGGGCAAAGACTTGAGACTTACTTGTGACTTGCAATACAATGACTTGGTCCCACCTCTGCCATGAGCTCACCGTACAATATCAAAACATTTGCTTATGGTGGAAACATACCGGTATTCAGGGACAGGCACTACAATGGTTCAGATCTTACTTATCAGACAGACATCAATTTGTCCATTTAAATGGGGAATCATCAAATCTAACACAAGTAAATTATGGATTACCTCAGGGATCGGTTTTAGGACCCTTGCTATTCTCCATATACATGCTGCCCCTTGGAAACATTATTAGAAAACATGGAATTAGCTTCCACTGTTATGCAGATGATACTCAGCTATATATCTCATCAAGACCAGATGATTCCTTCCAACTATCCAAATTGGCAGAGTGCATCGAAGATATAAAACATTGGATGACTCGTAATTTCCTTCTTTTAAATTCTAATAAAACAGAAATATTACTTATCGGACCAAAGACACGTGAGCAGAATATTTCTGATTACAACCTGCAAGTTGAAGGCTGCACTGTTACTCCAACAAATACAGTTAAAGACCTCGGCGTTATATTAGACAGCAACCTGTCATTTAAAAATCACATCTCCAATGTCACAAAAACAGCCTTCTTCCACCTTAGAAATGTTGCCAAATTGCGAAATATTTTATGTGTTGCTGATGCAGAGAAGCTTATTCATGCATTTGTGACCTCAAGACTTGACTACTGTAATGCACTACTTAGTGGTTGTCCTGCATCATCAATAAACAAACTAGTTAGTTCAGAATGCAGCTGCCAGAGTTCTAACCAGGTCCAGAAAATACGATCACATAACCCCAATGTTATCAACCCTTCACTGGTTACCCATTAAGTATCGTATTGACTTTAAAGTTCTTTTAATTACTTATAAAGCCTTAAACGGTATAAAGCCTACATAACAGAGCTTCTACCACACTACAACCCATCACGCTCTCTAAGATCTCAAAACTCCAGACTTTTGATAACACCTAGAATAACTAAATCCACCAAAGGGGGTAGAGCTTTCTCATACGTAGCACCTAAACTCTGGAATAGCCTTCCCGATACTATTCGAGGGTATACACTCTCCCAATTTAAATCTAGATTAAAGACACATCTTTTCAGCCAAGCATTCACTAATACATAGCTAATGAACAGCAGCTACGCTAATTATTGTCTTTCTGCCCTCGCCAGAGATTCCGCCAGGCCCAGATGAACGTCATATGCCCATCCACAACTAGAGATTACGCCAGCTACATCGGAAAATCCCGTGCCATCCTCCTGCGAGAGCCTGCGAACTGACTGACCATCCCAGCTCCATCCAAGGCAATTCCATCACCACTCAAGAGAACAGCGACCATCTGACTGGCCCAGCTCTGACAATTCCATCCCCAACCGAGAGCAAAGACGGACTACTTGTCACATTAATGCTAAATTTACAATACTTGGTATTTAATGCTAAACTTACATCACATGACAGCAGTTTGAAGTTATAGCTGCACTCAGTGACTTTGATTGGAGGTTGCTGGGTGGGTGTTTGTAGGGAGTGGGGGGGCTTGTTGGTTGTGGTTTGGGGCGTTTCATTTGTTGGGACTGTGTGGGTCTGGTCTGGTTGGTCTTGTTTTGTGGTCGATAGGGATGTAACGATTCACCGTGAGCCGGTTGAAAACCGGTTATAATGAGAGACGATTCAAATTGGTTGAGGCTTGAACTGAATCGCAATACATTTTTTGAACAGCAGGGGCCGCTATTTTCACTGCAAACCTAAACGTGGATGCTGATATTTCTTAAATGCAAAAAAATCCAAGAAAAGCACAGACAGTATTAGTTTGTTTATATTAAAGAGACTTTTTCTATTATTAATTTGTTATAAAATTGCAGTTTAGTTTTGTTATTTGAAATAAAACATTATTTTATCATACAAAGAAACGTGAAGCATTTAAGAAATAATGCAAGGGAAGTTGTTCATTTCTAATTTGTTTCAACTCATTTTTTCAAAATAAATCGTGAGTAAATCGTGAATAAATCGCATCGTGAGATCAGAATCATGACTCGCATCGCATCGTGAATCGTTACATCCCTAGTGGTCGATGTCGGACAACAGAGGAATAAGGTTAAGTATGCCATTACAATTTTTCCCTGGTTGTTCCTCTGTTGTCTGTTGTTGATCGCGGAATGGGACCGGGTTGGACCTGCACGGTTTTGGCGGGTGGGGCTTCCTGGGTCGCGGCTCGTGGGCTCTCCCTGTTCTTCGTGGACGTTTGCTCGGTGGCTTTTGGTCGGGGTCACTGAGTGCAGCTATGACACGTCAGAGGAGATCTGGCCCTCCCGGCTGAGCCTGGTTTCTCCCGAGTTTTTTTTTTCTCCATTTATTCATCATTGGAGTTTGGGTTCCTCGCCACAGCAGGGCAGTGTTGGCTTGCTCACCGGGAGACTGCATTTATTTATTTATTCATTTATTTATTAGATATTATTTATTATAATGATTTTGCTTGGTCTATAAACACCATGCACTGAGCTGTGTTTTACCTTTCTGTGTTTTTCTTATTTGCTCCTGTAAAGCTGCTTTGGAACAATGCACATTGTGAAAAGCGCTATATAAATAAAATTGAATTGAATTGAAACATTTCAACAGTTTATACATTTCTATACAAACAGCGGTCACACACAGAGCCAAGTCTGAGGTCTAAACCCCTTTATGAAATGATCTGTACAAGCATTCTCACAAACACACAGTGATGCTGTCTCTATAAGGTCAGTAACACAGAGGTCATGGGTTCAAACCGTGAAAGCATTCATAAACTGAAGAGTTATTGATCTACCATTGCTGGTTACTTCATAGGGTGTATACTGATAGTGTGCTCTATACTCTTATCAGTCACGGGTCAGAGGATAAGCTAGACAAATAACCTATAATGTCAATGTAACTGGACACTAGAAATTGATCCAATAATACACGACCTCACTTTACTGGACAAACCAAAGCTTCCCCAACATATTGGATGGATAAAAATTAGGGATGCACCGATGTGTAAATTTTGGCCGATAACCGATACTTCTTTAACATTGGAAGCCGATAACCGATATATTGGCCGATATACAGTATCTAAATATTAATATAAAATTCCCTAAGACTGAAACAAAAGGCAAAAAGTGGACAACTGCTTTTATGTGAAAACATTCATTGCTGAAAACAAAGTTACCATTAGTTTTATTTTTCATGTACCAAGCCTACTTTACACTAGTTAAAGATTCTTTAACCTTCAAACTTTTCTGATACTGTGTATCTTTATTTAATCAACAAATTATAGATGTTCTTCCAGAGCAACCCAGAAAAAAATTCTTAATAGCCACATGTCTTAAAAGGTCTCCAGACAGAAAGCATTCAGACAGCAGTCTGATTTAAACAATATGCTTTTGTTCCTATAGTTTACACATTCCTAAATACTGTATCAACACACTGTACCTACATCAACAATGCTTTGCTAATAGTAGTAAGTGAATGATCTCGACAGAAAGACAGTACTGTACTGTATTTGAACTGTGTGCAGCTTGCAGCTGAAGAAGTTTAGCCAGAGGAAATGACAATGGCCGATACGATAACATAAAAATGACCATTTATCAGCCGATACCGATATGGCAGATAATTTATCGTGCATCCCTAATAAAAATGGAAACATACTGTGGTGAAAGATGTTATCAGATGTGATATAATGATTTTCATATGACTATCACAGAAATACCTGAAAATGTAATGGACGTAAAGTAATTATATGATGCAAAATATAATTTCGTTCTCTTTTGATTTTAAGGTTAAAATTACTCATTTTTCATCCCATATTTATATTAAATTTGATTTGATTGTTTTATACATTTAAGGAACCTACTAACAAACCAATACACTATGGGCAAAGAATGAAATGCAGTTAGGGTAACATATATCTATATCTCAAGCTCAGGTCATAGGTCAGTGGTGTGATGTAGCTCACTGGTCAATGAAAGGCTGAGGGTTCAAACCTCAGAAGACTTCATTCATTTGTTAAAACATGACCCTCAAAATGAAGATGTGTAGTATCTTACACTGTGATACTAACCTTATATAGTAAGTAGCGTCGGATAGACCGATGATAAAGTGAATGTGACTGACTCTCACATCTGATTGGCTGATCTGATGATCATGATCAGACAATGAACACAAAGACTGAACAGTGATGTTTACATTGAGATCTATATTAACTTTTCCAGACATGTTTCTTAACCTCCGATGAGCTTATAAAAGCGCTATAACACTGTTATAACACACATTCACAGCATTAAACATATATGATCAGATTCTTATAGCGATATGAAATCATCATTCATGTCGCCGGGCAGCAAACACCAGGGCTAACACATCACTAAACATCCACATTAAGAGTTCGTGTCTTTCACCCTGACCTCTCTCTCTCTCTCTCTCCATCTTTATGATCATCAGTGTTTGTTTCTCATGTTTACAGTCATTCATACTGTACAGTATTATATCCGTCTGTGCTACAGTATGTTAGCTTCACTGGTACAGATGAGATCAAGCGATCCTGACACACACTCACACATGATTTAAATACGTGTTTAAAATGTGTTTTTCTGTCTGACGCGCAGATATAAATCATTTCAAACTCGCTTTGATTGAAACTCAATGTGTGACACATAAACAGCAGCAGAAGTGAAAGCGCGTGAAGAGAGTTATGGGAAAATCCCGCTAAATAAAACAAAGAAACAAAGACTAAAACTCACCGACAGAATGATTTTAATTCAGCAGAGATCATGTAAAGATGAATGTTGACACTGCAGCGCTGTGATTTACCTCACATCACAGAAAACAGCAGCGCTGTCTGACTGACTGTTGTCATGTTCCCCCCTCAGTCTCCTGTCAGATGGTACAGTCCTCGAGCAACTTGTTTCCCTACGAAGGGCCCTTCAGGAAGGGAACACCATACAAAACATAGTACGAGATACAATTGCGTTTTTTTCCACTAGAGTTTACATATCAGGAGCTCTACTCCTCGAAGGGAGTAGGGCATAGGCATGATCACTTCGGAATGAACGCGGGTGTGCGTGCGTGCGTGCGTGTCTGTCCCCTCGGTCTCGTGCTAGTTGGTACAGTCCTCTCCATGCAATTGAAGTATGTACCTTTTTGTGATGGCAGAGTACATACCTTTGAGCTCGTATGCAATTACTGGGGCGGACGTGACGAAACAAACATCTCTTGTTTAATGTCTTTTTTTTATTGTTTAATGTATTTTATTACAGCTGTTAGGTTAGCGTGTGCATGAATCTGCTCTGTAAGTCATTCGTCATCATTCTTTAAGTCAAGATTTTAAAACGTCAGGGTAACAGACATGAATAAAAGGTTTTCATAAGAAAATGTAAATATGTAGCTTTTTTGTTATTAATGGTAAAGAGATCCATTATATAAGTCAATATCTGTTTTTTATGGACAGCCACAAGATGGCACTATATTATGGATCCTATAATGTTGTGACGTTAGTCTAGATGAACACTGTGCATAGAATCATTGAAAAAACACCTACGGTTATATCACGTATAGAATACGATATCTGCATACCGTTTTTATTGTGTAAATAGCTTTTTCTGTCATCATTTTAACTTTTCTTGACAGAACAAAGCTTGAGTTCAATCACACAGACAGTGAGACACTGACCGTTCCAGCCTGACCAACAAAAAACAGACTGACCAGTTAAAAAGTGACCAAAACCCCTCTAAACCCAGCTCGCTTCACCAGCTAAAACCTTAATTAAAACCTTATGACAAATTGCAAATCAGCCTGTGTCCTGACTGAAGCCAGGTGTTTGTGGTCACACATAAATCTCAGCACTGGAATCTCTATGTAAAAAATGTAAAACTGCAGTACTCGATATTGTACATATTTACATTACTCATCTCTTCTCAGATCATTGTGTTATATACCCAAAATAAAAATGATGGCGCTCTCCCCCAGCTGACATAGTTTTTAGTAATAAACCTTTAACAAACTCATTTTGGTGTCTAATACAGTTTGACGTGTGATGTATACATGTCCACATTCCTCCAACATGTAAGAAGAGGAAGATGAAAATGGGTTGCGGTCCATTTAGTGTGAGATATGACCGAGATGAGACTCAGAGATATCAGCTGTAATCTGCTCATCGGGGTGGAGAGACAAACATCCAGTATGTTCTCCCTCGCTTTACATTCAACCCAGAACATCTCGGAGCAAACGAACATTTCAAAAACTGAGATTTACTTTCTAAAGCAAGTCTACTGTATAAAGAAGAGTTGTGAAGCTCTGACCTTGGCCGATGACATCATGATGCTCTGTGTTGACTGTGTATTTGTGTGTGGATGTGATGTCACAGAATGAGTGTCAGGTGTCCAGGAGGATCTGTCTCCATACAGCTTCGAGGTCTGCTCAATGACGGCAGACAGAAAGGAGGTCCCGTCGGGGGTCCGGCAGCGTTTAACACCGGCCTCTTCTTTCTGTTTGGCGCTGTGAACCCAGCTGGTGTGCGGCTGTCGGGCTTTGCTGGGACCTATGAGCGGAAGCGCAGGAACTGGTGGAAGGACGAGAGGCTTGGGTCTCAGTTTGGGTTTGATGGCTGAAGCGTGGTGGTCCGGTCGTGGTCCGGGGTGGAGGAAGCTTCCTCTGGACGCTGAAGTGAGTTTGGGTTTTTCACTCACTTCACTCATGACTTCAGGGTTCTTCTGACGCAGACACCGATGAGGGAATTCATCTGATGTCAAGCTTGTCCTGATTCTGATTCTCAGCTCAGATCTCCAGTGGTTTCTTCATTCTAATCCGGCTGATGTTCTCACTCATTGAAATCATCTGAAGACTGATGAAGGGCTGATGATGCTGGGAGTCTTTCAGAGGGCTGGCACTCATGGACCCTGGAGGGTGACCGGATGAAGAGGAAGGAAGTCTTAACACGATGATGATGATCTTCTGTTTCCTGAAAGAGAAGGTTAATCTCTCTGAGCTGTGTGTGTGTGCGTGTGTGTGTGCGTGCGTGCGTGTGTGTGTGTGTGTGCGCGTGTGTGTGTGAGTGTGTGTGTGCATGTGCGTGTGTCTCAACTCAACTTTATTTATATAGCGCTTTTTACAATTTTCATTGTTACAAAGCAGCTGTACATGAGACATATTGTCTATAAGCAAAACAATTAAAGTTGTACCTGCAAAAACAAGCAAAAGGTGAAAACAAAGAAGACAGACATACCCACATACAAAACACTCCACACACACAATATGCACACGTACTAACACACAGACACACACACACGGACGCACACACACACGTACACAGACAAGTACGCGTACACACAAAGACACGCACGCACACACACACACACGCACACACGCACGGTGAGAGCACACATTTAAGATAACGGAGAGAGAAGCACAGGTCAAATATAACAGACTATAAGTTCCTATATGCAATATTAAATAAAACTTTAAAATTCTAAAGCAGCCCCCCCCCGGCCAGGCAGTATGCAAACAGTGGCGAGGAACCCAAAACTCTAATCGAGAAAAAAAAAACTCAGGAGAACCCAGCCCCAACCAGGGGATTCCAGTTCCCCTCTGGCAAAAGCTGCTAACTCTGCACAAGCTCCAGAGAGCTTGCACAAGGCTAAATAAAATAAATAAACTTACTAATAAGGTAAATTATAGTTTAAGATTATCAATAATAATCTAATAGCATTTGAAATTTTGTGGTGAGGACATGTCAGGTGACCGCGTCCTTATTTATCCAGCTCTATCATCTCAGCTCTCGTCAGGTCGCCGCTTCCCATTCTCCGCTCTACCATCAGGTCAGGCCATGAACTGCATCCTGCTCGCTGTGGTAACCTTGGAACAATGAGACAAGACTGGCTGAGAGTAGAGTACTGTTCTGAACTCTTTGATGCAACAAGTACATCAGTTGTGTTCCTGGTTCCGGTTGATCTAACTAATGCAGCCTAAACCCTCAGAAGATTTATATTATGGAAGAGTAGTGTATGCAAGATTAAAAAGATCCGTCTTTAGTCTAGATTTAAACTGACAGAGTGTGTCTGCCTCCCGGACAGTGCAGGGAAGACTATTCCAAAGTTTGGGCGCTAGATAGGAGAAGGATCTACCACCTGCACTTGATTTTGAAATTATAGGTATTACCAACTGACAGGACGCCTGAGAGCGTAATGCACGTGAAGGACTGTAATACAAGAGGAGTTCACTCAGGTACTGAGGAGCTAAACCATGTAGGGCTTTATAGGTAATAAGCAAGATTTTAAAGTTAATGTGATGCTTTATAGGTAACCAGTGCAAGGTTGACAGAACCGGGCTAATATGTTCATACTTTTTTGTACGTGTAAGAACTCGAGCTGCAGCGTTTTGGACCAGTTGGAGTTTTTGTAATAAGCCTGCAGGGCAACCACCTAAACAGTGCATTACAGTAATCTAGTCTTGATGTCATGAATGCATGAATTAACTTCTCTACATCTGACATTGACAGCATATGACGTAGTTTAGATATATTCTTAAGATGGAAAAACGCAATTTTACAGGTGTTGGCGACGTGGCTCTCAAATGACAGATTATTATCGAATAGAACGCCAAGATTCTTTGCTGACGATGAGGGTTTTATGGAACATCCGTCAATAGTTAAGCAGTATTCTTGGTTGTTACTTATAGCAGTTTTCGGTCCAATAAGTAACAGTTCTGTTTTGTCCGAGTTCAGTAATAAAAAGTTGTTACTCATCCAGTTTTTTATATCGCCTATGCATTCTATTATTCGCTGGAACTGCTGTGTTTCATGAGGCTTCGAGGAAATATAAAGTTGAGTATCATCAGCATAACAGTGAACGCTAACTCCGTGTCGCTTTATTATATCTCCTAGAGGTAGCATGTATAATGCGAAGAGAAGAGGCCCTAAGACTGAGCCCTGTGGTACACCGTACTGGACTTGCGATTTGCGTGACACCTCATTGTTTATTGCTACAAATTGAAAACGGTCGGATAAATAAGATTTAAACCATTTCAAAGCTATTCCTTTAATGCCGACGTAATTTTCGAGTCTATGTAGGAGTGTGCTGTGGTCAATAGTGTCGAATGCAGCACTAAGGTCTAGCAGCACCAATAACGAGATACAACCTCGGTCAGACGCCAATAGCAGATAATTTGTAACTCTGATCAAAGCAGTCTCTGTACTGTGACATGCTCTAAATCCAGACTGGAATTCTTCATTGATGTCATTCCTTTGGAGGAAGAAGCATAATTGAGTTGAAACTACTTTTTCCAGACTTTAGATATGAAAGGTAGATTCGATATAGGCCTGTAGTTCCCTAGTTCTCTAGGGTCGAGTTGGGGTTTTTTGACAAGGGGCCTTATAACAGCCACCTTATATGCTTTAGGCACATGTCCTAATGTCAGAGATGAGTTAATAATACCAAGAATAGGATCTATAATTTCTGGGAGCATCTCTTTCAGTAGATTTGTAGGTATAGGGTCTAGTATGCATGTTGTTGATTTAGATGATCTAATAATTTTAGACAGCTCATCTTGATCTACGGTATAAAATAATTGCATTTTCTCCTTAAGGGCGCTGTAGTTAGTTTGTTCAGCGGGTTTCACTTCTGATTGCATTGTTATAATTTTTTCTCTAATATCTTGGATTTTATATGTGAAGTAGTTCATAAATTCATCACTGCTATGCTGATATACAGGATCAGAAGTCACTGACGATTTATTTTTTGTTAATTTAGCCACCGTGTTAAATAAAAACCTAGGATTGTGCTGGTTTTCTTCTATTAGTGATGAAAAGTAGGCGGATCTAGAAGTTATTAGGGCTTTCCTGTATTTTCGAATACTATCCTTCCATGCTGTACGAAATACCTCTAATTTAGTTTTCTTAAAGTTGCGCTCCATTTTTCGGGCCGCTTTCTTTAGAGCCTGAGTGTGTTCATTATACCACGGTGTGGGGCTGCCATTTTTAATCTTCTTTAAACGTAGTGGAGCAACTTTGTCTAGCGTTACCGAGAAGGTGGAATTAAAATTTTCAGTGGTAATGTCAAGATCTTCAACGTTATTTCTCATGATTTGAGACAATTCGGGCAGATTATCGAGAAACGCATCTTTGGTAGTTGAAGTTATTGTTCTACCATATTTGTAACAATGAGTTTTATTTGCAGCCGTAGGCCAGTGAAGCAAACATAATACCAGATAATGATCCGAAATGTCTTCACTCTGCTGAAGGATTTTAACGTCGTCCACATTTATACCGTAAGACAGTATTAAATCTAAAGTATGATTACGAAGGTGAGTGGGTCCTGACACATGTTGACTAATGCCCATGGAGTTAAGAGTGTCTTTGAAAGCCATTCCTAAGGCATCTGTAACGTTATCTACGTGGATGTTAAAGTCACCAACGACAAGGAGTCTATCTGCGGCCAGTACTAGTTCTGATAAGAACCCACCAAATTCTTTAATAAAATCTGTGTGGTGCCCTGGAGGCCTATATACAATAGCTAGAATCAATTTAAAAAGTGTTTTATCTTTAGTATTAGGTGTTGAAACATGAAGAACCATGACTTCAAAAGAATTATATTTAGAGTTCGACTTCTGGGAAATGCTAAGAGAGTTATTGTAAAGTGCTGCGACACCTCCCCCTCTGCCTTTTAGACGAGGCTCGTGTTTATAATAATAATCTTGGGGGACAGATTCATTTAAAGCAATATAATCATCTGGTTTTAGCCATGTTTCTGTCAAACAGAGCATGTCTATTTTATGATCTGTTATCATATCGTTAACAAAAAGTGCTTTATTAGAGAGAGATCTAATATTTAGCAATCCGAGTCGTAACAGTTGATTATCTGTATTTTGTTCATGTTTAGTTTGTTTAACGTTTATTAAATTACTTTCAAGAGGTTTACGCATTATTTTATGTTTGCTAATCCGGGGGACAGACACAGTCTCTATTTTGTGATGTTTGGGAGAACGGATTACTACATGTTGTACATTTTGTGTATTCTGCGACGTGAGACGGCAAGCAGACAGTTGGTTAAGCCATACTGTCTGCTCCCTGACCTGGGCCCCAGCGAGTCAAGTTTTAGCATTAGCATTAAGACTTTTTGCCATATTTCTAGACAGGATGGAAGTCCCAGCCCAGGAGGGATGGAGACCATCTCGTTTCAACAGGTCAGGTCTGCCCTCAAAACTCTTCCAGTTATTTATAAAAACTATATCATTCTGCAGGCACCACTCAGACAACCAGCCATTTAGTGATTATAATCTGCTATAAATCTCATCACCACGATAAGCATTGAGGGGGCCAGAGAATATTACAGTGTCTGACATCATGCTTGCGAGCTCACACACCTCTTTAATGTTATCTTTTGTGATCTCCGATTGACGGAGTCGAACATCATTTGTGCCGACGTGAATGACAATCTTACTGAATTTACGATTAGCCTTAGCCAGCACATTTAAATTTGACTTGATGTCAGGCGCTCTGGCTCCCGGTAAACATTGGACTATGGTGGCTGGTGCCTCTATGTTAACGTTCCGAACAATAGAATCACCGATAACTAGGGCACTTTCAGCAGGTTTCTCAGTCGGTGCGTCACTGAGCGGGGCAAACCTGTTCGAGACTGTAATCGGAACGGTCGAGTGATGTTTTGTCCTGCGACTACGCCGTCTCACAGTCACGAAGTTTCCCAGCTGCGGGGGATTTTCAACCGGAACCGAGCTGTGTGCGCTAATGTTGCTCGCATCCAAAGTGTTTTCTATCGTCGTTAAACTCTTACTATCCTCAGATAAAGATTGGATGCGAGACTCTAATTCTAAGATCTTCTCTGTCAGCCTAACTATTTCCCTGCATTTATCGCATATAAAGCCCTCGCAGCTGACAGAGAAGGCTAAGCTAAACATATGACATGAGTGTGTGTGTGTGTGTGTGTGTGTGTGCGTGTGTCTGTATGTGCCCACGGAGATAGTAAACCATGTGTGGGTGTGTGTGTGTGTGTGTGTGTGCGCATGTGCGTACAAGCTTGCATGTGTGAGTGTTCGAGCGTGTGTGTGTGTGAGCGTGTGCACATACACTACATTTCTGTCATATCTAATGTAAGTTTACATCAGTTAGGAACTCTTGACTCTCAGAACCGTTCTCAGACTGTGAAATGATGTCCGCATTTCTGCTAAATATTTTAGAACAAAGAAAATGAAATGAAATATGATATCACACAGATATGTCTTTGAGAACGCTGTCATTTGATTCCTTTTACATGACATGATGAAGACAGTAAAGTGTGAGGTTTAAAAAGCTCTCGACATGCTTTTGTAACTGTATTTTAAGAGTAAAGAGTCTGTAATTACAGTAATTCTGACATGTTGTCTGCGTTACATCATCTCCACCTGAAGATGTCCCACCCAGCTCAACCCGATGAAAAACAAAACACTAATATGACTCATATCATTTTAAACACATTTTTCAGAACACTTCTTCATGTATAAACCTTCTCTTTAATAAGTATGTCACACTGTGAACTGGGTTACATCAGAAGCTTTCAGGTCACAAATTGAGGACATTCTACTTTCTCTACTGATTTGAGGTCAATGTTAATTTGAGAAACAGATTGTCTTCAAATAAAGAAAAATGGGTCATAGAGTGATTCAGAGCATCAGGACTTTACCTGCCTTCATAGATTAACATTATCCATCTCACATATACGCTTCATGTCCGACAGAACACTGATGTTTGGTTACCAACATTCCCCCAAATATCTTCTTTTGTGTTCTGCAGATAAACAAACTCGTGCAGGTTTGACATGACATGAGGGAGAATAAATGATGGCAGAATTGTCCTCATGTAGTGTGAAGCATGCAGTCTGCAAAGCTTCTGTGGAGACCAGCAGAACATTCATGTCTCTCTCTCATTGCTTTTCCAGTGAAATAATCATGTGTGTTAAACTCTGAATCAGTGATCTGAAGCCGTTCACACGTGTTCTGATCATGCTGGAGATCACATCACATCACACTGACTCTGAGAGAGACTGTTCAACACAAAAGAACACGGTTTCACTGTAGGAAAAATATGGTTTATTTTTATCTTTTTAAAATGGATTCAGTTTAGTTTCTGTTCATGTGTTTTTCGTAAAGAAAAAGTAGATATATAGCATGTATTTTGCACGGATCTTGCTTGACTCAGTCGGTCAGTGCATCGGGTCTGGATGGACAGGACCGAATAAACACAGACTTCATTCATTCAGTGGTGTATTGTTGAGTGTGTCCATGCTGCTGGAAGTCATGACACGACACCCACTCAAACATAAACTCCACGAGAAGAAGCAAGGGGTTGAGATGAACGCATGAAGAAGAGAAGCTGTAAAACACACAGAACACCAAACCTTCCAGACGGAACTGAAAACTGCTTTTGTTCTCTGTGTCTTTGTGAATGGTGCCATTCAGTTATGGTGCCATAATATTTGTAAAGTGCTCTTACAATACAAGGCATATTGTTTCAAAGCAGCTTGACAGAAGTCAAATCATACTTCATGCACCAGTGAACACAAGGCAAATGACACCCAGAAAAATGCTTAGAGACAAAAACTGTGTGAGGGACAAGAATCCGTTTAAATCACAAACTGTGTTTAATTTGTAGTGATAATGATGAAATGATGTGTGGGTGTGGATCAGAGGTCGTCTCCGGCACAGAATGAAATAGCTGTTTGGCCTTGGAAATACTACATAAACTGAACTGTGTCTCACGTTAAAACAGCTGAGAACACTAACTATAAGTGTTGATATTATGAATGGCCACATTGACGTGAGACATTAGCTTGAAAATGTGACCTGGACGCCGGCAGCAGTGCTCCACATTAACATTACACAAAAAACAACACATATACCACAAACGAACAAATCTGACCATAAAGTACGTACGCTATAAACGATGAGCTGCAATCAAAAATATAAAATGTGCTACAAGTATAAACCTAGGAAACTATCAGTGTACCTACAGTAGAAGAGTTGCAGTACAAACGAAAAACAAAGTTGTAAATTAGTTGTGTGATTAAATGTCACTACTGTTTTACACTTAAAGTATACTTAAAACGACACTTTTATAAAGTACAAAGTGGGCCCATTTAGTCCCAAGAGGTATTCAAATGACAAGTATACTATTAGTACATTGATATACTTAGTTGAACATTAGTTAAGTAAATCAAACGAACTTGAAGTGTGCTTGTTTTCATCTGTAAGTGTACACAGACTGACACTAGTCTAAGGACCGGTTTCACAAACAAGGCTTAAGGCTAGTCCCAGACTGAAATGAACGTGTGACCCGTCTTAACTCAATGTAACTTGCCCAGAAATATCTTCTGATATATCAGTGCCATTGCTTTGTCTCAAGATGCACACCAGTAATGTATTTTTCTCAGACATTTTTATAAAAGCCACATAAATATCTTAATTCAACTAAGGCTTAGTCCTGGCTTAAGCTAAGCCGTGTCTGTGAAACCGGGCCTATATGTGCCGTCCACAGATCAGCATCACATAATCATCATCAATCACTAATAATCACACTCTTGATCAAGCCCACATCCAAGAGCACAAGATAACATCACAACATCCTATAAACGTTGAGAAATTACAGCGTTCCACTCCGGCATGAAGAAGGAAATGCCTGCACAAATCTCTAAACAAACGCTGCCAGCGCAGGACTCCAACAGCACTTCATCCATACAGTCAAACAAACTATTACACAAAGCCGTGAATAATAAACATCATGCATAACACCAAAGTAAGGATTGTAATAGAAAGGTTCAGATGTGTTTCTTGAATGTGTCCCTCACAGTGCATCATGGGTATTCTCAAGTTGTCCAGTGCTCATGGGTTGTTGCAGTGGATTGTGGGATTGAAAGAGTGCACTGGATGTTCTTCACTATACACTAGTAAATATTTGTATATAACGTGTGTCAATCAGTGCGCTATATGAAGGAGGATGGAGTGATTTCACTCACATCTGGATCTTTGTACGTCCTCATGTGCAGACACGTCATTAGAAGAAATGATGGGCAAAAAAGCACATTTTATAAAACACCTGTGATGTAATGCCATTCATTACTTTAATAAGATTAAGATACGTTTTATCTTAAAATTACATAATAAAATTGGTACAAATTTGTTTACGATTCATGTACCTTATATGTATGTATGAATAGGACAAAGTATTAGAAAAAAGTTAGCTTACTGCTTTTGTAGAAATGTTCTTGTAAGCAATTTCAATAGTTCCTCCCGAGGGGTAAACCGCGACATGTGCGCCATCTAGTGGACAATTCAAGACAACACGATCCTTAAATGAGTTTCACAAATTATATTTTATATATTATATTTTAATATAAACATCGTCAGGGAGATCAGGGAGAGTGTATAAAATATATCATTGTTTCTTTTCTCTTTCCTGCACGAAATTTCACATGTTAAATTCACATATGTTTTACAGGTGTTGAGGACGTGTGTTTACCGTCTGCTGTGATTAATCAGATAGAAAGTAAAGAGCCCGTGCAGCGGAATGACGTCATTGAGGAAGGAGGAGACCTGTAAGGGCGTGTACAACATTACCACACATTCACTCATTAGCACACTTTACCTTCCTGAAGCTCTCAGTACTAGAGCTCTTCCGCTGCTGACGTGACATATATAAAGCTATACATTCAGACCGTCAGATCCACGTGCGAGCTGACCGGTGAGTACACCTGTGTGCGCGCGCGCGCGCGATGAACATTAGTACACCGTGAGGTCTTACCTGTAAACAAACTGAATATTGTTGAATGAAGATGAGAGACAGAAAGAGCTCGAGACACAGATCTAGTGAAACAGGCTCATGTTTTTATACAGTGTGTCATAATGTGGTCAGTGTATGTAGATGTGTCATTGATTGACAGGTGACAGTGATGGATTATTGAGCTGATTCGGTGTAAAGGAAGCGTTTGTGAGAGACTGAAGATGCTTCAGCAGATACTCACTGACATGTTCATCGATCCCGACCTGCTCTCCGAGCTGAATGAAGAGCAGAAACACGTGCTGTTCTTTAAGATGAGAGAAGAACAGATCAGAAGATGGAGAGAAAGAGAAGCGAGACTGGAGAAGGAGGAAGCTGCACGTGTGAAAGTGAAAAAAGGTTGAATCTCTCTCTCTCTCTCTCTCACTCTTCACGTCTGAATGAACACATGTAAACAGTAAACACCTGTCTCACAACAACACACATTTGCATCCTCTCTCACTTCTCTTTTAAGACTTTAGTGTTGAACTGTTTGCGGTCCCTTCAGCATTTACTGACATATTTTAGTTGTTCATGGGTGATGGGATTTACTGCGCTTATGCTTTTTGTTGTCCCGATGTTGTTCCAATTGCTCCCAATGTTTACCTCATTTGTAAGTGGCTTTGGATAAACGTGTCTGCTAAAGGTCTACATGTAAATGTAAAAACCCCCAGAGCCACGACGAAATCTCACTACAGTATGTGTCATGTTAACATTTAACCAACACTCTCCGGAGAAAATCGGACAGAGGACATTTTAACTTTGAGTTACGTAACGTGTGAAAACAGAACAACAAAAGAATGAGTTGTCAGTGAATGGAGTGCGTTAGACTGACGTGGTGTTGTTGTGTGAATGCAGTTTCAGGTAAGAGTGTGTCGTTTCTGAAGGGTCTGGACGATGACGTTTGGGTTTGGGTGATGGGAGAACATTCAGCTGATAAAGCGTACGATCAGATCTGTGATGAGATTCTGGCGGAGAGCGCGGCGCTGCAGGCACAGAGAGAAGCCCAACACATCAGGTACAAACACCTCGTCCGCTCCAATCTGAACACCGGTGTGTGCTCCGCATGTCCCTCCAGTTTCAACCCAAGATATCAGGAGAAACGTTCTAATGAACGTGAACTCAGAAGTGTGTGTGTGGACTGTCTTCTCATGATGCAATGTGTGTTGTAGATAAGAGCCCTGAGCCAAAGGGCAAAAACATCAGGAGACTTGCGTTCACTTGCAGTACAGCAGTGAGAAACACCACACATTCTGTATTCAGTTCTTCATAAAACTACACTTTCAGTTATTTCAAGAGGAAACGTGTCCAGCAACTGCCAAAAGTGATGTGTGATGGGTATATTTCTCCCATCAACAGATACATATGGTACAAAACACTCAACTTGACAGCTTTTTTATTAATAGACGAAGCAAATGCACAGCGCAACAAAAGATATCAAAAACATACATTTTACCAAGCTTGAACACATCACAGAAAAACACCGGAGACAAGCTGAAAAAACACGTTTGCCTTCTTTTTACACGCCTTCATGACACATTTTTGTGAAGTGAGAGCACATTGTGTCTCGTGTTGTACAGACAATGAGAGACGAGCCGACACTACAATCCGTCTCATGTGTGTTTGGATCTGTTCAGGGCTAAGAAAGAGGCGGAGCTGGAGAAACGCTTCTCGGGGGTTTATCTGGACTCGGACCAGACTGTGACGGAGCAGAAGAACATCACAGACGCATGTGCTGAAGAACAGAGACGAGCCGAGGAGGAACTCAAGGTACTGACACACGTTTGATTCATCCACACACACGGTTATCAGCTCTGACCTGAGATGTGTGTGTGTTGTGTCAGACGCGGGAGGCGGAGGAGAGACGTCGAGCTGAAGAAGAGCTCCGGCGGCTGGAGCTGGAGAGGAAACAGCAGATTTATATGAGTCTGAAGGAGGTGCAGAAGAAGAAACAGACTCGTGAAGACGAGGACAGCGACTGGAAGCAGACACGTACTCATTTACATCTCTTCATGATCATTAGCGTAGGACGATGAGAGCACATTGAAGTGTGGGATTTCTCCATTATTCACCTGCATTTGCTCAGTGACCTCCGTCTGTTTATCAGCTGTATGAAATGTTGTCTGGTGTGTTTTCATGGTTATCCGTGTTGTCTGTGTGATTCAGTGAAGAAGTCCAAAGCTGCAGACATGCGCAGACGCTCTCTGGCCAAACAGACGGTTGAGGATCACCGCAGACGTTCGGTCAAAGCTCTGGAGAGAGGACGAGTCGCGGCCGTGACAAAAGCCTTCAGCGGAGGAACCCCAAACCCAACCCCTCCACCAAAACCCAAACCCAGAAACAACCCCGCCCAACTGTGAGTCACGCTTCTTTCCCAGCACACAAACACGACAACAACCTTTCCCTGAGCATCTTGTCACTAAGCAGGCTGTCGCTCAAATGTGTGCCTGTAATCTGCATACGAACGTTTTCACCAACAAATCATCATTCACTAAAACTTTTGTACAAAACTTATTCTAAATATAAGAAAATAACAAAAATCACCTCTCTCTTTCTAAGACAAAAAGAAAGATGTTTCATCTTAAGGTAATAGTTATATACTTTAAATAATGTATAATTGTTCTTAGATGTATAATTAATTTAATAAAATGATTTCATCATATACGGTGAAAGAATAAGAAAAGGTGTGTTAGACGTGTGATGTTTCTCTGAGTAACAGCGCTTTTACAGCCGGCTGACCAGAACTCTGCAGACTGTGTGTCTGTGTAAAAGGTGTTTTGTTGTGTATGAACTGACTTTGAGGACTGTGCACATGGGATTACTTGCTAGAGGCTTCACATGGGGATGCCACTTAAATGACACTTAAAGGGACACTTCACCCAAAAATGAAAATTCTCTCATCATTTACTCACTCAAGTTGTTCCAAATGGGTGTTGAGATCTGTCTGGTCACAAGCATTCTTCCAAATATCTGTCTCTGTGTTCTTCAGAACAAAGACATTTATACACATTTGGAACAACTCGAAGGTGAGGAAATGATGACAGAATTTTCATTTTTGGGTGAAGTGTCCCTTTAAGTGAGGACAGGTGGTAAAGGAAAGGTTAGGCGGAAGCCCTTATATGGGGATGGACTGGGTGTGTTTTATGCAAATGACTAAACTCCTGCACAGCCGCTCATGTAGAATACTCCAAATTCACTTGTGCTGCGTCCCAATCTGCATTCTATCCCTCCTAAATAGTATTTGAATTAGGACCAGGGTTAAGAACAATTGTTGCGTGTAAGCACGTGTTGTGAATTAGGCGGAAAGTTTTCGTGAGAAGTTCAGATGTGCGTTTAAATGCAATTATTATGAATGAGACCCACTGATTTCAGTTCATTTTCAGCAGCTCTACACGAGACATTGATCGGAATCATAAAATAAATGTCGTCATGAGACTCTATTAGAAGGAAAAACCTTCAGGTGTTTTCTGACTGAAGTTGTGTAATGTGGCTGAACAAACACAAGCTCTTCCGGGAACATTTCACTTATTAACTAAACGCCACCAAACATTTATTTAACACAGTTGTGTTTGTGGCATTCATTTGAGTTTACTGTCATTCCAAAATCTCTAAAGAATGCTAAACCTCTGAACAGTAGCGTATGAGGATCGGTGTTCATTTCTTGTCATGTTGATCAGATACTGAAGTGAGTGTTGATGTCATGATTGGATGACCTCACAGAGGAAATGTGCCAGATGTCATCTGGCCTGTTTGAAGAGAGCTAATAATAGTGCTGGAATGTTGTGTAGCAGAATGTTTGTGCATTTCCTCACAACACATCATGAAAAGCAGCGGCAAACCTTTCACACGCGTGCTGGTGTAACGCTAGACGTCTGTGTTTGTGTCGTGCACCACAGGAAGCCAGGAATCCGTCGCTCATTGTCAGCGTCTGGTCGAGAACACATCATCCGCTGGTTTCAGGAGGAGCAGTTACCCCTCAAGGCCGGTTTTCAACAGGACCACAGCCGCATCGCCCCCTGGTTTCACGGTGAGAGAGAGACTCCACACTCCAGAAAAAGATCCATTCAGTAAACACTCGACACATCTCTTTATCTAGAGGAGAGCGGGTGGAACGGAACGCTTTTTGGTTGTAGCTCAATCACGCAACAAATATTTCAGCTTTATTCATCCGATTTTTACCCAAGAAACATACACGTCTCTGCTACAAATGAACACTTCAGGTTTGTTTCTAGAACCCACCGTTCCCGTACAATTACAGCAAAAGTGCAAATGTCACAACTTACCCCGTTGTGTGGGGTTCATTGTAACTGACAGACGGTTCGTTGTGACACCTGAGAAAACATCTGTTTAAACACAAATAACTTCTCACAGTAGGTGCAAACTTTTCAAACCATTTTATAATGCGTAAGTTCTAGTTCACTTTTAACATCTGTCAAATGGTTCATTATTTGATCAGATTATGTCGACCCCTGCTGGTGGGGACCAGAACTACACCACAAACCTTGCCAATATTTCATTCAATTCAATTCAAAAATATTTTCACTAATGAGGCATGTGTGTACTGTGTATATGTCACACGTGCAGTTTCCCATGATACAACAGTGTGCAGTAAACAGTTTAAACACACGTGTGCCTCTCTCAGGTATCATATCACGGGACGAGGCGGAGGCGCTGTTGAACGAGGGTCAGCCCGGTCACTTTCTGGTGCGGCTCAGTGAGAGAGTGTTCGGGTATGTGCTCTCGTACCGCTCCGGTGAGGGAATCAAACATCTGCTCATTGATGCTTCAGAGAACTGCTACATGCTGCTGGGAGATCAGATGAAGTTCACGTCACTGGATGAGCTGGTGGAATATCATCAGGTAACATCACACACACACACCATTTCACAAGAAAACATTGTTTAACTTTCTTTTATCTGCTAAATGATCTACCAAATGTTATCTACATTGGTGATCTGATGTGGTATTTGCACGAGGGCCGTGAGCTCACACTTTGATGTTGTTTGTAAATAGTATGCAGTGTTATGGAACACAAATACAATATGAAGAGATCATTTGCAAACACAGATAACTTCATTTTTAAAAATAAAAAAATATGATGTTATTGTTTCTTGGCTGTATTTATTTAAGTTCTAAACAACCCAACTGCGGTTTTCTTGATATTAATTGGAATGCGCAGTAAAATGAGCTTTAATAACGGAGTTATCTGTGTTTGTGTAACGAGGAGAAACCCGGGCAAACAAGGCCGCGGATCTAAATGCAGTATAAACATTTACTAAAATAAAACGGGACAAGACAAAACAAGGTCATCCAGAGACTTACTTACTATGACGTCATAACTGAGCAAACCAGCTCTTTATTACAGATCAGTGCATTCATCTGTCGATGACATCACAAAGACTGATGCGGCTTGAGCTCATTTGAACATTGCAAATCTCAGAAACACTCATATTTAAAATTAAGGCTAAGGATTTGTGGTCAGATAACATTTTTCGAACAAATCCTTGCTGAATGTGATTTGTGTTTGAATCTGAGAGGTGTTCGCCATTAGTTTGGTTTGTTTCCTAACGCTGATGCAGCTCTCTGGTCAATTACCTGCTAATAGTTTAGTGTGTTTAGATGTAGTCTGTAGTGTTCTAACAGTGGTTGGTTAAGGATTAGGGCGGCAGGTGGTCTTCAGTTCACCCCACAGTCGCACTAGAAGTAGTGTGTGTAGGGAAACATTGCAGCTCCTGGATCTTGTTGAAAGCCTTTTTAAGTATGTAATGACACTTTGGCCTAAGTTCCAAGCATCTCTAAATAAAGGTGTTTTTCGACATGATTTAATGTATACATGACTGAGAGACCAGCCAATAGCTACAGTGTAGAGCAATGGTTGCTAAATTCTGATTAATCACAGTTTTAACATAGTTATATTAATTTTGCAGCAAAAATAAATAAACAAATAAATAATGTGACCTATGTAGCTTCTGTTTCACACTTTGATGTTATTTGTGAATAGTATACGGTGTTACGGAATTCAAGTACAACCTTTTCCATGATCTTCACCAGAATATGATCAGCACATCGTGTGGTGACCCACATAAATACTGTAGTATACTGGAGTAGGCGATTTACTAGAGTTAGCCATAAAAAAATCATTGAATATACAGTATAGTGTTACCAAAGTGAATTGAATAAATACTATGGATATGGATGGAGATGTATTTATGGAGTGATTTCTCATCAGTGAACGCGTTTATAAATGTTGAAAAGAGTCTGTTCATTTCTGAAGATCTTGATGGACAAAACATGCATCACAAACTTTTGTTGATCACAGAGCTTATTTTTTGTTGTTATAATTTAAATCACTTATTAGTGTGATGTTAACTTCTGAGGAGGCCTACAAAACGGCATCTTAAAGACTTCTTGTGTTGGTTTCTTTGACACAGGTGGAGCCGCTGCCCCCGTCTGGAGATGAATATTTACTGCACGCCTGCGGACAGAGAGCCGGGTCTGTAGACTACACAGATTTATTCACCTGAACACATCACACACACACGGACAGATGAAGGATCTTCTGCTTTGATACTGTAAACACACAGAGACATCACTGAAGAAATCACACACATCATGTACTCGTGTGCATAGCTACATCTACAACTCTGGTGTTAGCACATTTCTAAATTCAATGTTTGTGCACGTTTATTTTTCATCTCTTAACATATTTGTGTACTGTGACAGTTCTTGATCACTTCATGAAACAGCGCCTGATGCCTATAAACACTCCTGATGTGTGATCCACTGAACAAATGATCATCTCTGTAACCACATCACACTTTTATGAAGTTTGGTTGTTATATGAGAAATTTTCCAGTTTCATTTTGTTTATTTGTACAATAACAACCCGGTGAGTAGAAATCAATAAAAATATGCTGTATTCTTCACGCATCAGTCAAAATGACAATAAAAACGATTCTGTAATACAATAATCACAATTGACTTATTTAATATATTAAAATCATTGATCAAACAGAATATTATTACAAATTAAAAATGACTCTTTGCAAACTCAAAAAGGAGCAATATTGTTTCCCTTATTCATGTGCATACATTTATTATAATACATCTCCATGTAAACTGCATCAGACGAGCAAAGACCGAGTCTTTCGTTTCCCTTTATGCATCCAATAATTCTGCAGCTTTAAGTCGACACAACACTGAGTTTGGAAGACCTTTGACTTGTGTTTCTATTGCACATAATAAACATAAACGTGTGTGTCAGTGCCAAATCTGAGAACTTCATCTGACATGTGAATCATTCACACAAGTTGTGTGGACGAATGAATGAAGTGTAAAAAGAGAGAAAGCGCTGATCGTGCTGTGGGTGAATACAGACATTTCAAAGGAACACATAAAACTGAAAACTTGAAGAAAGCGTAAGATTGTGTGAAGCTGATCAAAACCATTCATACACGAAACATCTTACGACAGTAAAATGTGACAAGTTGGTTAGTGTCCGAGCATCACGACTGTGAGAATCACCCTGAGCTGGACGTCACATGAAGAACTGTCCGAGTAAATTGGCCACTCCCAGCAGAATGAGGAAGGTGTGGAAGACGGCCGACGGCCAGCGTAACTCGCCCCGCCGCTTCAGTGAGGTCATGTGAATCAAAGCCGGAAGAACAAACACAAGAGCCAAACCACACAGAGCCCCTGAGAACCTGAAGAGAAACCAGTCAGAATAACTCGCACACACTCCACCTGCTGGACATAACGCGGAAACACATCTCTCACCTGATGATGGAGCCAATATTCGGGAAGAATGTGGCCATGAGGACGCCAGCTCCCACCACAAAAATGTTCAGAACAAACACATGGAGAAAACTGCACAGAGAAACACATTTACACCCAATGAGACATCAGCAAACAAAACTTGTCAATACGCGTGACAAGCTCAATAGAAATGACTTGTAATCGAATATAAGCGATTTTATAAATGATCAGTTCTGGTCCTTGATTCTGATTGGCTGAGCCGAGTTCTAAGCCGTTATAAAATACCCCGATTTATAACGGCTGACCGCATTACATAGCCTAAACATCACTTTATTTACTTAATTTTATGAAACCTTGCTACGCATATAGAATCACCGTTTTATAAAAGAATCAAATGTAAATCAAATGAATTGCATGATGTTTATAAAAGCAATAAGCCGTGTGAAGCAGTGGGTTACAGTGTATTTTATAACAGCTGAGGGGGTTTTAATGACTCCACTTCACATCGTGACACAACACCCTTGGCTGTTATAAAATACACTGTAACCCACTGCTTCACACGGCTTATTGCTTTTATAAACATCATGCAAATCATTTGATTTACATTTGATTCAATCAATTAACAGCTGTAGTATTGAGTGTTTTCATTATGATGCTTCACAAACAACATGAAAAACACCAAATGGAAAGCACAAGGATTCATCACTCAAACGAGTCGAGCTAACTTACTCTAATGCCACTTTACCTATTAAAACAATAACGAGACAACCGTAAAACTGTCTCAACACGCTCGTACTTGCCACGCATGGGACAACTAATCCAATGAAATCCTGTTTAGAGAACTTGGCAGCCACAGAAAAGTGTATTCATCAGAACAAAACTGTTACAGCATTGTGTCAGCAACACATCGGTTGTGGGTTTGATCCAAGGGAACACACACACTGAGAAAGGAAACGTTTACCATGAATTAAGTCACTTTGGGTAAAAGTACACATGACTACATGGATGTAAATCAACAGAAAAATGTCTGACTGCATTGTATATTCTGTGATTCACCCATCCGTAAGAAGAGAATTTACTGTTGACTACAATCGTCATGAGCTGCGGCTCACCCGGGGTACTGATCACCAAAGATCTGTCCCATCAGCTGTACCCGCACCAGATACCCCAGCAGCGGATAAACGGTGGTCATCTGGAACAGAAGAAAGCTCCTCGCTACAAACACCAGGATGTCACCGCTGGGAAAATTATCCAAAAAATTCTGGAACACAATAAAAGCAAAGGTGATGCTATAGGCCGTGAGCAAAGGGTTTCTTCAGATGTCCTGAAGTTCCAGGACACGCTCTTACCGGCTCGATGCATTCTTTAGACAGCGGAGGTGACGGGAAAGCAGCAAAGATCAGCACCCCCACGTAGAGATATGTTAAACCCACCAGGAGATACGCCAGTGACAGGTCTCGCACCTGTGACCACAACATCAGTACACACAAGAGTCGGAGATATTCTATGACATTTATCATAGTTAAACAATGAGTTTATTGTATTGTTTGCAAACCGTGATTTTTTTATATTAAAACGTGCATGAAAACAAATGATTTGTAGGTTTGCAAAGTGAAAGTTTGGTGAAACTTCTAAGACGCTCGTGACTCTAAAAACAGACTAATCAAATGTTTGTCTTCTCATCAGAATGACTCGCAGCACTTGCATCTTATTTTTACTCTGTAGACAGAAAACATTTTGTGGGTTTGTTCCACCCTGTGGCTAAAAACAAATGCTTTGTTGCACAAGTGAATATTTATTGTGGAAGTGGAGATGTGTTGAGTTGAGTGATAATGCACTGCTGTTAAGAGACGAGAATACTCACGTTGTTTTCTTGATGTTTGTTGTTCTTCATGAGCGTGATGATGCAGTTGTGAATGAAAAATGCTAACGTCAGAACACCGGTCAGCTGAGGAAACAGTGACCTGAACTCTACATCAGATCAGGGATAAACAGACCCAACAGCACATCAGACAATGAAGCTTCTGCAAACGGCCACAAATCAACGCACCTCACATCACGCGCATCATGAAAATGCATGCATGATTTCAAAACGTAGCTCAAGACACAGGATTAGTAGCTCTTCCCATTTGTTTTTGATTTTTTGCACTCACATAATAAGACATCACGTCATTTGCCAATAAGTATTTTGTAAACCGGTGAGTCATAATACAATGCTTGACAGTAATGGTGTTGATGCTTTCATCAATGTGTTGAAGAACATTTGAAAAGGACCATTGACCCGTCATGAAATGTAACACAGACATGATTTCATTAAATACACACAATTCAAGCACTAAATATGAACAATACCAGCAACACTTGTGATGTCAAGGGGTCAGAATAAAAATAGAGTAGAGTTATAATGATATTACTTTATTTTACCAACTCGTTCGGCAATTCAATGACCAAAAACATTTACCTGGAACAAAAAACATAGAGGTATCAAACCAGTGGAAGTCCAGGTGAAAACCCAGTCGAATGGCTTTAAGAGTGACCAGAAATATGAGATACAGTACTGATATAGTGCCTGTAAAGAAAAAAACAGAGTCTATGATATAGCAGGTTCACACTAAAAACACACCAGAACTCAATTAACTGTCTGTTCTTCAGTTTACAGTACTTGTAAAAACAATACACAGTTAGACATACACAGACGGGCAAACACCCTGGCTGCCTGCAGGAGTCCCACAGGGTTCAGTCCCCGGCCCCTTCACATTACACAACAACACTTCCATTTCTGTTTGGCAGTACTACGACTGACCAACATAACCAACTAAACTAAACCAACTAAAAAGTGACAAGAAATTTTGATAAAAAAATTAATCTTAAGTAAAAGACTAAATCATTTGTCATGGATAAAGCAAAATAAAGTATTATTAATAAATAATTAATAAACTCATTAATTATACACTCTTTTTATTAAATAATAAACCTTTATTTTTGCAACACAAAGTAATAATTACAAAGACTATTTTTTGCAGTATTGACGTAAATAACATAAATACTGTTTGAAGCCAAAGATTTCTAGCTATAGAGATGAACAAAAGCTCTTACCTAGAAAGGTGAATCTGGCAAAGAAAGATGCCGAGCGGAAGTTGAGCAGCGGCAGGAGAAGAGCGATGAGATAGAGCGGGACAGTGTTGGTTTTACTCCACCAGCGGTCAAACACAGCATGACCTGTACTGTTATCACTCACAGAGAACAAAAACACACTGCGGTTCCTGTCGGGATCCAAACCTGGATACGGACAAATCACTGCCAGGGAAACACACACAGTCCCTTCAAATAACATGACTGTCATCTTTTTTACACTCTGCACAATGTTTATATGGTACGTCCTATAAAGTCACATGTTGTGTGGGAAGCACTTTGTGCAGGAATGCAGAAAAACCCAACAATATTTTGAGCAGGAAATCTTTATGTCTACTCACCTTTATCTGAACCATTGGTGCCAAACTCTGTATCAGACGTGCTGACGTTGTGAACATAGTCTGCAGATGCAGAACACAATCATTGAGTCATTGATGGAGACCACGCTAGACAACATCTGATCAAATGAGATGAATGAAATCTGTCTTACTGTAAATGAATTTTCCCGTGTTGAACAAGAAGTTGGACATAAGAACCCAATAGACCACCATCGCACCGACCAAAGACACCAAAGAGAAGATGAGACTCGACCATTTTCCAAACGCCCCAAAGTAATATTTACACACATCAGGAAACTCCCAGTCTGAGGTGTCGACAAAAGCTGCAAACACAGAGATGGATATTAAACAGAACATTCCTTATGAACAGATATTCACCATTTAGAGCGCAACATCCTATTCCCTTTATCTATAGTTACAATTCATTTCTAGCATTTATAGAATTTTTAAGGATCACAAACTAGATGTAGTACAAACACAACCATTTGATTATTCCATCATTAAACAGTAGTCTTATATTGTTTAAGGCAGTTATGTTAATGAGCTCAATCACTGCTGCGGTCAGATATAATACAGCACTTATCAGTCACCATCATCAATAACCAGATATACTTTAAAAACCTGTGTGTGTTTCCTTGACGTACGTATTGACTTTGTGGATTTTAAGACTCTGTAACAGCAGTAGAGCATCAACAGACCCATAAGAACAATAATGATGATGCCCAGAGTGAAGCCAGCCTGAAAAACACACACACAATAAACATCACAACGGCCCGAAGAACGCACGATTAACAACATCGTCACTATACACAGTGTAGCAAGTAAATGAAAACGCACCTGTTTTATCCCCCACGGCATACTTAATATAGAAGTTCCCATCATGGTGTTCCATATGGCAAAACTGCACACACAAAACAAATGACATCTTTTAAAAGCACTCTCTGTGATCAACTAAATAATAAATGTCATGTTTGATTGGCGTTAGGGTCATGATACATCAATAGCAGTCATTTCTATTGAAAATAAGAGTAAAAACAGTGATAATAGCTTAATGTTGTGTGTTACTGAACATCTATCCCATCACTCCCATCTCTCCCTGAGCCGCCTCTTTCTCTCACAAGTGTCTCGGAGTGAAGTGAACACCATTACCCAGGGTTCAGTGCGGTGCTCTTACATAGTGACAATGCTGGGGTTTTTGCCGGTAGCGTCTCCTCCCTGTACTTTGAACGCTGTTCCCAGCGGACTGTAGATGTAGATGTCCTCAGCGGCGGGAATCACATGATCTGGAGGTACCTGAGCGAGATAACGTTCATAAACAAATGCATTACATCCCAGACAACAACCATCAGCAAATACACACAAGACTGGATCACACCCTACACAAGTCTTTAGATACCGCTGCAAAGACGCCTTCGTGACTGAAGATCATGTGAATCTGTATTCAGGGACACATCTCATTTCATTCTGTCGGATGTTTTATGAACGTGGCAAAACAAATGAAAAGAATCAAAGTTTAAAAGAACTTTTATAACCAAAGCAGTAAAGAGTGTTTAGAGCGATCTGTGAAATAAAGCAGATTGAATTGTGTTCCCTGACTAGATAAAGGCACTGACACATGATGTGTTGTGTAGTGTTTCACACCAGCAGTCTGTCTGAAGACGCCGTCAGACGGCCGTAGTATTGAACTCTACTGTTGAGAGCGGACGCTTCGGCGGAGACTCTCTCCTGAACATCATCTCCCACGATGTACCTGGGCTCAACGTGAAACGGCCTGAAACACACAACCGATCCCATCCTCAACTAGATTCACAGCACATTCAGCTCAAACCGGCGTTGGAGTGAGTTTGAAACATTTAGAGAGTATTTGTGAAATAGCAGACGGGGTTCATGCTCAGTGATGATAGACAAACAGTGACTCAACATCAGAAACAAACCTTCAGAGAAAACCAGGAAAGATCAAATCAGTTATTATACAATGAAAGTATTGAGGAGCACGTCCTACAAACATATAGATTGGAGAGTTTAGCTATGATTTTATTAAAGGATAAGAGAGTCAAAATGGTAGTTTTGAGGAGAGAGAGGGATTATTGTTATAAAAAATGTTTCTTTTGTGTTCCGTGAAAGAAATAAAACAAAACTGACGGTGAGTTAAGGACACCAGAAAATCCTGTCATCATTTATTCACCCTCCTGTCATTCCAAACCTGTATGACTTTCTTCTGCAGAACACACACACAAAATAGCACAAAAACATCTCATTTCTGTGTTCTGCTGAAGAACGAGTCACAGAGAGGTTTTGAACAACATGAGGGGGATATGGCTTTTATTTGATTTACCCTTTACAACAGCAGAGATGCTCAAATGTATTTTTTTACATTCATGCATTTATAAATGTCTGCGTCACGTCTACATCCCAACATCAATCTCAGTGATTCATATATCATACCTTCTCTGTCTGGGGTCGAGTGAATCTGTGTAATACTCGCCCGCTTGCACAGAACCCAGCAGAGGTTTACTGTCCTCCTCCATCATCACGTGTTCTTCTCAGACACCGTCTTCATCCAGTCTTCTCCAAACACACTCACTTCAACGAGGACTTCTGTGCATCTGTGAAACAGACACACGTGTTTATCTGGACCCTTGAAACACAAAGAGCATGAGACATTTCACACACACGCTCCAGGATGTGCCCTGACACGCTGGTCCTGTGAGGACTGTACAGACATGCGTCACCACACGTGTACAGTCAAAACAGCTCAACAATCATCATCTGTAAGAGCAAGATATGCAACACACAAAGTGTTAATAGTCAATGTAAGCGGATTATGATTTAGGCTGTTGTACACGTGTTGTTGAGAAAAGGAGTATTTATTTCCCCACACTCATGCTTCTGCACACATCACACATTCACAAACCATGCGATGAAACTTCTAACGTCAGCATCTCTGGACGCACGTGAAAGTCACATGACATCAGGTGTCATTATATGAGCTGATGCCAAATCATTTCACAATGTTACACAAAAACCCTCCAAATGAAATCAAACAGTCGCAGTTGCTGTATCATATAAATGAGATGAACGCATAGATTGTCATATTATTACATGAATGTGTACTCACTTGATTTAAACCCATGCTAATAATCATTTAGGCACAACCACATAAGCATATAGCTAAACATACATCATTCATCACAAATCTCCTTTTATCACCTAAAGCTGGGTCCAAAACAAGAGAGATAAAGTCTCTGTAGAGTCCGCAGGTAAATCTGCTCAATTATAATCCAATTTCACGCGATGAGCGCGTGCTGAGATCGTTCAGTATCATACCATCTAAACGAGAAGATTACAAGAAGAAGTTTAACTTTAAAAACTCACCAGCGCGAATCACACAGCAACAATCTGCTGAGACGGACAAATGTTTTGAAAAAGGAAACTCAGTATTTAAACCGAACATGCATTTCAAATCTACTGTGGGATTTGAAGTACACATTGTGCCTCAATACAACGCATGCTTATGAGGAGGGAGTGCTCATAAAACTACATTACCCACAAATCAACGGCGGCTGACGGTCATTCAGTCGGCACGGAGTAGCGACTACATTACCCACAAAAAACAAAAATGTACAAAATAAAACATTAAAAATATCGCTGTTATTTGACGCATTTTATTTTTACTTCTTTATTTTGAGTTTTTTCCGTTTTAAGAATTTATTATGACATTGAAGTAAAAAAGCTGTGCGAGAGATATGAAACTGTTTGTTTATTCATTTGAAAGATAAACAATTTGATATCTCTTGCTCATTATTTACTATAATTCTGTGACGAATACCATGAATTTAGAGATTGTACTAAACACTTTTATATATTTTTAATTGTTTTTGTTAAATTATAATTATTATATTATATTTTTCAAACATGTTACATTTACATAAAAAAAAGCATAATAATAAAATATCAAAGAACAAAACATTACACTTCAAGTGTTATCATTTCAGGGTAAAACCGGTGATGAAAAGAAAATCATAGCGAATAGGTTAAACACTTGTTTTTAAATTATTGAATGGACAAATGCAGGTATAATACCACATTGAAAATAGTAAAATTTAGCTGACTTTTTTATTATTGGTTGTGGGTTAAGAATACAGAAGTATGAAAGCTTCACAGCAGAGCTGAACTGTTCGTCTGATCACTGTGAGTCATATGCTGTGCGCAGCAATGTATCTACTAAATGTAACTATTTTCTCAGTTTCCCATTTCTCTCTTTATATAATAATATTCTGAACTTTTACAGTTGATTTGATACATTTATCTCAAACGGTGTCAGGGTTTACTGAATTTAAGCAGGTACTCTCATATTCAACGGCTCTGGCTGAAACTAAACGAAAGCGAAACTAAACACTCAAGGGACGGGAGGAAAAGAGAAGGTCGACGAAAACGTGATACCATCATCTGGCGTAGATTTGTTTTAAACCAAAGCGTGAAAACTAATGTAGTATGTTATAATTGTATCTGTTATTAGAGTGCTTTCAAATCGAGAACCGAAAATGAACGAATAAGATTGATTTCTTAAAGAATTATTCCAGTCAGTGTGTTTGTCTCAGCCGCCATTAACTGATACAGCGAACGAACGGTTTACAGAGACTGAGGAGAGTCTGACTGGTTCATTTGGCCTGTGTGTTTGATTGAAGGGTCTTCGGTCTTCATGGCAGATCGATCTTGAAGTCCCTGAAGTGTCTCTAGCCTTGAGGAAGTCACACATATCTAACATCTGGAGGTGAGACACTCTTCTGAAGAGAGCTTTTGTGTTGTATTTATTGTTTCTGCTGTGGTTCTATGATGATTTTATCTTATGAATTTCATATTGGGCAATAAAGTCTAATAATACTGTATTTATGGGACTGTTTGTAGTAATTCCTGTGTTGGGTTATTTGGCCTAGTCTAGTTGATGTCATGTGACGCAGTTTTTCATTACTGAAGGATGGCTTTGTTTTGTAATTTGTTTAAAAAAGAATTGCCCAGGGACTGCAGATTAAAGTCATTGCCGGTCCATTGTCCCTGTTAAATATATAAAGAGTTTGGTTGCAAAATGAGAACTCCGTTTTTAAAATGTTGCTAATATTTTGTTTTTTTAATGTGCATTCCAATTAATTTTAATCAAACTGCAGTTGGTTTGTTTTGATTTAAGATAATAATAAAAACATGATAACATAATAAAAAACGTATATATACATTATGTTCCACCCCAATATTGTTAACTGAAAAGAATTTCACTGTTTGTTATATGTGACAGTCTGATATATGCAAAAGAATAATGGATTGAGCTGTTATTGTTCTTTAATATCCGCAGCAATGGCCTCCTCTATTCATCAAGGCCGGCGCAACAGCATGGACATACCTCCTGAAATGTAAGAGAACATTGACATGTGCACCAATAATGTGATTATATTCAATTTGTGATAAGATGTTTACATGACACCAGCAAACCTCTTCACTCCCATTTACTTGCAGTTTTCATGTAATTTGCATAATCCGCTAAGAAGTGTGGAGAATTTAATCACAGTTATACAAATGATGAACTCAGATCCAGTGGGCATGTTATTGGGCACTTTTTAAATCTTTTTACATCAAAAGCAAAACACATTCTATAGACGTATAGACAAATATTTGGCACAATGTTGAACATATGCCACTGTCATGGATTTGTCTACACCGCACCACTTTATTTTCTCTGAATGAAGTTGGAAGAGAGACTGTGCAGTGAGTTGTGTTGACAGATTAGCGATTCAGATTGGAGGAAAAAATCAGACCGTCACAGAGTTTATTCATGAAGTTGTGTTTAGCACGGTATCCATGTACGTCAGAGCACATGCACACTTTGGTCCGAGCGCTAGTAATGTGATTAAGGTGTAGACATGTCTGTTTATTGTGATTCAAATCGGTGCACACCACATAGTTTAATGTGAGGATGGTTACGACTCTTATGAGCTTAAAGGTGCTGTCAGGAAATATTAGCAACCAACCGGCTCACTCCCCAGCTCACCTCCCTTTAGAAGCCCTACGGTGGCTGACAAAAGCACCAAGATGTCGTCTCTATAGGAATATTTATGTTGAAGCAATATTTATAAAAATATCTCTTGAACTTGTGTACACATGTGTAGCATAATGTATCAATATAAACTCGAGACATCAACTAAAATGGTCATTATTGCCTTTCTTTTCTCTAGAGCTGATCTTATTCATCTCAAAGATGAATTTATTCAGCTTTATGAGAGAGATCATCCTGAACTCCAGCAGTGCATCCAGAGACTACATGATATCATGAGACAATTTGAAAAAGATTTCAGAGGTTCAACTGAAGGCTCAAGAAATGCAGGAGTGGTGGGAATAGCTGGAGGGAGTTCTGTGCTTGCAGGAATAATAGGATTGGCTTTAACGCCAGTGACTGGCGGGTTATCTTTAGTGGTTGCTGGTGTTGCTGGTGTTGCTGCTGCGGGAGGAGTAGGGACGGTCACAGCTGCTGCATTTCAAAGTAACAACTGCAGCTCTACGAGAGACAAACAAATGACAAAATTAAGACAAGACATTGAAGCTGAACTGAAGACGTTTCAGGATAAAATCAACCCTATGGCTGAGAAGATCAAAGACCTTCATGAGCGTACTGAGAAAGTAATGAGAGACCTTGAAAAACTACAGCAAGACGCCGGTGATTTAAGTTTATATTCACCCAGCCAGAAACACACCATACGGTTAAAAGACCTGAGAGAATTGACAGCGCAGATGTCTGATACTATGCGTTTGATTGCAAACATAGTAGCAATTTTTGGTGGTGTTAACCTTTTGCTTGACGTGATTTCAGTTATAGAAAATAACAGGGCTCTCGATGAGATGGACAAACTAGCAAAAAAATCCATAGATGAAAAAGTAGATGAAAGTGAGATGAAGTCAAAGGCTGGGAAATTCATTGTAGGAATGCGTAAACAAATTCAACAGTTGCAAACTATCACTGACGAACTTACGAAAACAAAAGACAAAATGGAAGATTTTTAGGACACAAACCTGACAAACAAAATGATATGAGCAGCTGAAACACAAGTTTGATCTCCTGACAGACACGAGCCCAACTACTGATCAACATGACATTGAATGATTTGATCATGTCATTGTCCTACAGGGTTTAATATCTGTATTAGCAACAGTTATAACCATCATTTTATAAAGTTACTGTACGCAGGATCATCAAAATGTATATAGGAGATCACTTATAGCAGGGGTGGTGAACATCAGTCCTGCAGAGATCCCAGCTGAACACGCTCATGAAGGTCTGAAGAGTTCCTAGAAAACTACACGCTGAGTTTTCCTCAGGGTTGGAGCTGAACTCTGCAGGACTGTGACTCTCCAAGACGTTCACCGCCCCTCACTGACGGATTAAAGGATTTTTAACATGCAGTAATTCAAATGTTAGAGAATGTATTGGTTTGTATCGTTAGTCAAAATCAACAAAACATGTTTGTGTATGTATATAGTCATTTATACTCTTCACTTCTTCTGTATGTTATCAAATACAGCATGTTTGTAATGTAAAACTACATTTAGAAAGCAAACAGCGGCTTTACATTCAGAGAGTTCTGCACAGGAGATTCACAACTTAAATTCGACAAACATTTAAAAAAGCTTTCAAAATGAATTTCAATTGTTCTAAACTTATTAGACATTTCATTAGAGCAGAGGCAGCTCATCTTTTTATGCACAGAATGATTCTTTCCCGCATCTCATGTTGTATCACAGTTTGGACCCAAGCTAGTGATTCTTTATTTAATAACATTGATATGCTGTATAATCAGGCTCTAAAATAATGGCTAAAAAGCCAAATCGATGGCATCACTGTCATATTTTAAAGAAATGGCATATGCTTAGTTTTATACATTTTAAAAATCTGTCATATGTAAAATACATGTTTAAATGTTTGGATAATAAGGCCTCTTCTTATGTAAGTTAGTAGGTAGGAATACAACGGGTGGAAATTGTAGGATGTCCTCAGAAGTTCACAAGGTCAAAGAGCATTTTCTGTAAAGGGTTCTCAACTCTGGAATATGTTGCCAAACGAGTTCAAAGCTATACGTGATACATGGTTTTCATTTTTACATGAAGTCTTTTACATTGATAGTCGAGCGTTGGTCCAAAATAAACCAGACCTGTACACATATTCAAATTTTAAATGCGGTCTTTAGTCATTTATGTCATCAGGATTGGAAGTATTCATACAATTAGGGCTTGCTTTTGCTTTTTATATGCTTTTATTGGTTTGATTTGTTACATTAGCTTCTTAATAAGACAATTATATTGGATTCTCTTTTTTAGAAAATTATTTCTAGCGCTTGCTATAATCTCTATGTGCAATCAATTTTTCTTTTTTAGTTTATTGTCTTGTCCCTATTCAGATAAACGTATAAATAAAATAAAAATGAAATCAATGATTCTTTTCTCTTTGAAATGGGTCAAGATTACCCATCCAAAGTGAATCAGACACAAGAGTGAACAGTTTACTTGAGCTATAAGGTGATCATCGCAAAGGTTACAAATGTTTGTCCATCGACCTGTGTGCAGTAAACTCAAGCGCTTATTAAAGTTTCTATTTTGAGTCAAATGTGTCTGTCTGTTTTGTTGTTGATGTGCATTATGTCTATTTTGTGAGATCAGGTTGGATCCTTCACAGCATACGCAATCTCAAGATTCATGCTGGTATTCTTTTCTCTTATAATGTAAGTACTGGGTTTCAAAATATTGAATATCTCTAGTCTAAGTAAAGTGAAGTAACACAAACTGTAAAAACGATGACATTCTGATGACAATGTGGATTAAAAACTGTGACATAAACTGAAGTTCTTAAATCACAGCGGCACCATTCAATTTAGTTTACTCAACAGCATTTTTATTAGAATCAGAAATAGAATACTTTATTGTCATTGTACACAAGATACAACGAAAGTGCAGAGCTTCTGCATAAGGTGCATGGTACATAATAGACAGAAAGAGACGAAAAAGAAATATACATGATACAGAGAGATATACAATTACAATATTAATACTAAGACAAAGGAATAGAGAAAATTAATTGGAGAAAATTGCTTGTGTACAAAAATAAGTAAATTATAAAGTAAATAACAGCTTGTTAAAATGATTATTGCACTGATATGAGGTCAACTTCTGTTTGTAAGTAAAGCTATTTCACAGTAATACAAATATTACACAGTCCATTGAAGGAGTGGGGGTGTAAAAACTTGACAGTAAAAGTGAAGATATTGCTGTAGAATATAATCACTTAAGGAATAAAGATATGGAAAAAACATTTCACTAAGAGAGAGAGATTGCAGAAATAAGTCTGATTCACATATAATCCACATACTGCACGAGGTCAGATGGAGGGGTCAGTGCATGTCAGTGCATATGAGAATCCAGTGCATGTGTGTGCTTAGTACTTGTTTAGGTCAATCAACATGTCAGTGGTATCAAAATGAAGTCCTTGTGTCATTGTTCACAAACAACACAGTCAAAATGTTTAGTCATACTGTCAATATAAGAAGAGTACACTTATAATATTTCCTGAGGTAGATTCATGATTTGAATGCGCAAGACTGCACATTTTTTGGGATGACATATTTCACTTTCTACAGTATGAAGTTACACATTACTGTATGTGCCATACTGACTGTAAGAAGACACTTCACACTTGTAGGCCTACTGTTCGTCTGTCAACACATTACACGACAAAGTAACTGTGAGAGACAAGACTAGACTAGTTCAAAGCACAAAGGTTAAAAAAAACCTATTACATGTAAATGTATGAAAGAGCCCTCAGGTGGAACTGTACATGTAGTGTGGTGCAGTGAAGAATCACAGGGAGTCAGAACTAGCATGCAGGAAACAAACAGCAACTAGACCTGACAACAAACGATGGTAGAAGGTGAGTTTCAATAGAGTCTGGGGTGATGGCTGCATGTGCGGGTGTTATCAGTGGGTGGAGAGAGAGAGGGAGCCTGGTAAATATCTTACCATTGCAGTGTAGTAATAAAAAGAGGAATATTGGGTACCATTATAAAAATTACATATTCATAATCATATTTTATTGTAAATTAAAAAATAAATCTAAAAAACTTCCATTTCATTGGAAAGCTCCAAGAATGTCCTTCTTATAAATAATGATGAAATTTATTAATTTGTCATTTGTATGCAGTAAACCATTGGAGCCTATATGCCACCTAGTGGCAGTTGTTGGTGTTACGATTCAAATTATCCCAGAAACCTCACTTTTTGTGATATCAGCTAGAAATTTGAAACAAAACTTGATTAGAAGTATGTCTTTAATGTTCTGGCGTTTTTTTGATGATCATTTTTTTTAAGATGTTTTAGTAAAACAAAACATTGTTTATTTATTTTATTATTTTTAATACACAATTCAACTGCTATAATTATTATTTTTGTATTTCATTTTTCAACTTCAGACACTTTTACAATAAAGTATAGAATCTCTTCTTTAAAACAAGACCAAGATTAGGTCTCTAGACCAAAGCATTCCAGAGTTACACTAATTTAAAAGTTGAAATCACTTTTAAGCTCCACGCTCAAAAAAGTGAGTACCTAACTTAATGTGGTGATTATATTTACTTCATACATTAAGATTGATAACATCACTTTACAAGTTCCTCTTGGCTTGGGTAAATGGGTGCAGACATGGAGTTTGTGCTTTATGGGTGATTTTTGTGGATTTGTGGTATTTAGTAATCAATAAATACATTGATATACACTATTTATAGAACACACCGATATAAGGTAGCCCCGGAAGAACGATCTGCAAATGGTTTGCATTTGTGTTTGGATTGTCACAGTTTTTACATGCACAAATAGAAAACGCAATTGCAAATACAGTTTGCAATTACTTTTTTTAAATTTCCGCATACGTTTTCTGTTTAGACATCCTATAAATAGTAACACTTAAACATCTAAATATGCCTAATTTACATTTTAATCATTTAATTGACCAATTCTGCCATATTTTTCCTGAATACATTACCTCAGGAAACTTTAAGCGGGAATGTCCAACTAGTCCTGACTAATCGCTTAAACTGCAAGCAAGGGCTTATAATACAAAAGTAAAATGTAAGCATATTCATTTCAAGTAATCAATTTGACATATTTTTAACTAAAACAAGTTATTACTTGCAGGATTTAGGCCTACCTGAAGCAACAACCTGACCGGATTCAGCCATGAGATAGCTCATTAGATATGCATACAGGCCAGCTGTCATTGGCTTAGACTTGCTGCTTGTCAGTTCCTGGTCCCGCCCAGTTTCCATGGTAACTTTTCTCCGCTCCAGTGTGTGACACACATTCAGCGCGCAACGCACACCCATTAATACACGTCAAGCTGGGATTAATACATAAACTTAACAATTTAAAATATTATAAATTATTATTAAATTGCAAATTAATAGCCTTTTTATTAAAAAAAATGTATATACATATACTAAAATTTGCCTGTTAAATAATTTAGCCAGTATTCCATCGATGCCTTTGACTGTATTTATAAAAATGTCCTGTAAGCTTAGAAGAACACTATCATTTTGCCACTGTTGTACCAACAGAGGTCCAACAGCGGCAAGCCGCTGGTGGCGTGCCACCCAAAAAAAGCTGGCAGACCGACAGCATTTTTACATTGATCGGCTTATCGACAGTGTGCCGACGGTGGTCATACTGCGTTAAGCCGCTGAATCTATGCCGCCCAAAAACCGCCGGTGGACCGCCAGGTCATTGTTTGCTGGGTAGTTTGATCATATTTACAAAAGACAGATACAGATGTACAATTATTTTAGAAAAAAGTCAAGCTCCAGAAGGCGTGCAGCACGAGCAAACAAAACATCATCACACTATCCCTGCATAACTGTTGATTCACTATAAGTTTGTGTTTTTCCATTATGTACATACGCACCGATTGCCAACAAAACATACGACATATGAGTTCACTTACAACGTGCAGTTCATGTCCAGCATCTTTTAGCGCTGGGACCGCTCCATCTATCAGTTTCAAACGATCTCCAAATCCAGCGTCATATCCATCGTTTATATAACATTCATCACCGAAATGCAGTGAGCAAACAAACACAACTAAACTTCCATCACCCAGTGAACCGCATTGATGGGCGTGCTCTTTCTCACGCTGGCTGGTTGACGCGAGGATGTGCTCTTTCTCTCGCTGCTGGTTAACGCATAGCCGTGCTCTTTTCCTCGCTCTCGCTGGACGTGTGGGCGTGCTTTTCCAGGTGAATTGTCAGTAACGCTTTAGATTACAGCCCGCAATGTACCGCATAATTAAATAGAATTTACAGCGTAACTAATTGTAACAATAATGTACCTCTACAGTACATATCTGTAGGTAAAGGGGAATAACATGCAAAGTTTGGGGAATAAAGAAATTAAAAAATATATTTATACTGTAAATATTTTAAAATGTTAATATAAAGTGGTATGCATAACCTGCAATTTTATAAACAATTTTAGCGTGAACATACACAACATTTTTGCAATCACAATGTACCCATGAACAATCTACTGTGGATATTAATTAAGTACGTGGTTCCTATTTTATTATTGTAGCAAACATGAAATAAGGGGAAATGATGTGTTCAGTTTTTGGTCAAGTAAAACAGCACGAATGAAGCATCTATCTAAAGCAGAAAATTTCCATTATGCATCTGTAAAACAGATATCACAGTACAGTGACAGTTCTTGTAGTTTTTTTTATCAAAACCAAAGAAAATGATGCGAGCACATTCATGTTGTAAAAAAGTAAGCTTACATTCTTATTAAAAGTAAAAACAAAGAATTATTATATACATCATATATATTCCATATGCGTAGCAAGTTTTCATAAAATACAGCAAATACACAGCAAATAATATACTGTGAATGCTTAAGTGATACTTAGGCTATGTAATGTGGTCAGCAGTTATAAATCGGGGTATTTTATAACGACTTAGAACTTGGCTGAACCAATCACAATCAATGACCAGAACTGACCATTTTATAATAGATTATATACACACAAGGTGCAGCTAAAACTCATTGTCTAATTGCTGGGATCATAGGTACTGTTGTAATGTATTTCTAAGGGTTATCTAGCCTTTGCAGTCCTTTAATTGGCAGGTTGTAATTTAATGCTTTTTAATCTACCTTGTGTCACTATTAAATAGTTAAAATACTGACCAGTTTTTAATGTTTTAATGTTACAGAATATCCTAAATAATGGGTGCCCAGGTTTCCGTTGTGAATCAAACTCCTTATAACTGGCGCTTTGCCACCCAGGACAGAGGGGTAAGAACTTTTGGTGCATTCACTACACAAGATTAATTATGCAATTCCATATTATTAAGCCTGTCAATAGTTTTTATTTCATGGTTAACATGTCATCTGCTTGCTATTTAATAACAGAAAGCATGACATATTATCTCATAACAACGTCAGACTGTTATTTGTGTTTTATTTATACACTGGTTTTACAATGGAAATTGATGTATAATTCTACTCTTCAGTATACACGCATCGATCCTGGCTGCACAACAACCTATACGGAAGTGAAATTAATCCATCGCTACATCTACATCAGATATGAAGATAACACATGGGATAGCTTTAACTATGAGTTCAACACCTTTAAAGGTGACACCTCCTTTATCTTAAGGGAAACCTACGACCGTTCCCAGATTCAGTTGGACTGCACCTCTGAGGGTATCGTTCATTACTGTCCCAACTACAGTAAGTTCCTGCAAAGTTCAGCACTACATTATGCAGCCAAAAGTATACAGTATGTGTCCCATTACCCCTATATAATATTACATGTTGTTAAACATCCAGCTCCAGACTTATATCCCCTTTGCTATTATTGAAAGCTCCACTCTTTTGGAAAAGTTTTTTCTATTAGATTCCAGAGCGTGGCTCTGGGAATTGGTGTTCATTTTTTACAAGGCCATTATTCAGGTCAGGCATGTTGAGTGACAAGGGCTACAGTACTGTATGTGTTCTTTTTTGGTTTTTGAAAATAATACGTTTTATTTTAGCTTTTATTAGTTTTAGTTCAGCCATGAGAACTCTCTGAATGCGTTTTAGCATTTAAATTATAAGAATAGAATATACAGTATATAGGCTTCGTTTTTGCGGACTAGATCTTCTACGCTGCTGTTGATGCTGCTGTAATTACCGTTGCTGCTGCATGCATGAGGTAAGGCTTTTGCCTGATCAGGGATCTGTAATATCTTTAGCATTGGGTATAATATAATGTTCAATGACCCCTTTCTCAGAATGGAGTTTGGCTCTTAGGAGTGATCATTATTGCTCCCATCCTGATAAGAGTGGGGAATGTAGGTTTTGGATTAAAGCTGACATGACATGACTAGATTAATGCAGTCAATCAAAGGCTTTGCACTCCATGGAATTAACCCTTTTACTGTCACTGTTCCAATAGTGGAACACCTAGGTTTACTTCAGTTTTCACAACTAAAATCTTATCTAATCATGACAAACTACAGTATATATCATTGGAAAGGTCTAAGACTCTAGAATACATATTTGACCAGTGTTTTACAAAAATAAATTATGTAGGAGTAGTAATTTATTCATTTATAACAAGAGTGAGCATAAAAACTATTAAAAGCTGCTAAATGTCACCGTTTCAGTGGAACACTGAAGTTATGCAATATAATTCCATTTAAATCCTGACAAACTATATATCATTGGAAAGATCTAAGAATGTAGATTTTATATTTCAGAATTGTTTTGCAATAGAAATCACTTCGTAAAAGCTTGAGTAAAAAAAATCTCAAATGTCACTGGGCCCATTGGGTACCATTATAAAAATTACATATTCATAATCATATTTTATTGTAAATTAAAAAATAAATCTAAAAAACTTCCATTTCATTGGAAAGCTCCAAGAATGTCCTTCTTATAAATAATGATGAAATTTATTAATTTGTCATTTGTATGCAGTAAACCATTGGAGCCTATATGCCACCTAGTGGCAGTTGTTGGTGTTACGATTCAAATTATCCCAGAAACCTCATTTTTTGTGATATCAGCTTGAAATTTGAAACAAAACTTGATTAGAAGTATGTCTTTAATGTTCTGGCGTTTTTTTGATGATCATTTTTTTAAGATGTTTTAGTAAAACAAAACATTGTTTATTTATTTTTTTATTATTTTTAATACACAATTCAACTGCTATAATTATTATTTTTGTATTTCATTTTTCAACTTCAGACACTTTTACAATAAAGTATAGAATCTCTTCTTTAAAACAAGACCAATATTAGGTCTCTAGACCAAAGCATTCCAGAGTTACACTAATTTAAAAGTTGAAATCACTTTTAAGCTCCACGCTCAAAAAAGTGAGTACCTAACTTAATGTGGTGATTATATTTACTTCATACATTAAAATTGATAACATCACTTTACAAGTTCCTCTTGGCTTGGGTAAATGGGTGCAGACATGGAGTTTGTGCTTTATGGGTGATTTTTGTGGATTTGTGGTATTTAGTAATCAATAAATACATTGATATACACTATTTATAGAACACACCGATATAAGGTAGCCCCGGAAGAACGATCTGCAAATGGTTTGCATTTGTGTTTGGATTGTCACAGTTTTTACATGCACAAATAGAAAACGCAATTGCAAATACAGTTTGCAATTACTTTTTTTAAATTTCCACAAAATCCCCCCATTTTACCATACCTCTAGCTGAATATACTTTGTTTTCTGTTGTACATACACATTATACATATAAATATTATAAACATATGCAAAAACATAAAATGAATGACAAATATTATCTTTATGATAATATATACCAGGAGTTGGCAGTAATCTTCAGGATAAATTATAAAACAAAACAAAACTCAGTCCATTAAATGGCACCACAGGCAGCAGAAATCCGCGGGGAGAAGACTCGACCCGTCGTAGACTCAAAGAGAGGACTTGACCCACCAGGGGAGAACTTGACCCACAAGGGGAGAGCTTGACCCATAAGGGGAGAAAAATACACGGGGAGAGGACTCGACCCGTCGAGGACTCGTACAGAGAGGTGAAGACCCACTGGGGGAGAGGTGCCTGGGTGTCGACAGCTGGGAGGTCCGGGATGCCAACGAGCAATACTGGGCACAGAAAAGAGTTCACAGAGACAGGCAAGGCACTGGAGTCGAGAGCAAGAGAATAATCTAAAAGGATCACTATACTATGGCAGTCAGCACTGGCAATAACAGGCAACGTTCTGACACAAGACGAGAGAACGAGGGGGATTAAATAGGAAACCCAAGATACGGGAATTGCTACATGTGTGAGAGTGATGAGATAATGAGGGACCGGGACACGGGGGCGAGTGACGCAGACACCGAGCACATGGCAAGCTGTCAAAACAACATGCCTTGTGCTCGACAGAACAAAACACACACACCTACACCAGACACAAAGCCCTGACATAATCGGGATCACGACACAGATGTTGCCTATCCCTGATATATACACAAATACACAATAAATTCTAGACCAGTGGATCTCAACCTTTTCATGGTCACACCATGGTTAATATAAATTAAATTAACACATGCTGGGTTGTTTCAACCTAAAATGTTGGTTTGTTTTAACCCAATATTTGGTCGAATATAAACCATTTGCTGTGTTAATTTAACCCAATTGTTGGGTTTGTCCATTTTTGACCCAATGTTGGGTTGAAATTACCCAGCATTCTTTCAGAGTGTACTGTATACATTGAGGATAGAATAAGATAATGTGTAAAATATGTTAGATATATTTTTTCTATATACAATAAATACGGAATTTATGCCATATTTGAATAGATGAATAAAGAAGCAGAAAATATCTGTATATGACAGATTGATATCTAGAGAGATGGATGTCGACAGCTGGGGGGTCCGGGACGCCAACGAGCACTGCTGGGCATAAAAGAGAGCTCACAGAGAAAGACTATGGCACTGGAGTCGATAGCAAGTGTTGGACTTTTAAGGCAGTCCTGCATGTTCAAAAATTTGAAGAGACAATTTGCTCAAAAGTAATATGAGGTTTTATTATCAGATGTAAAAAGATAGTAACAAAGCTTTGGGTTGCCAGTAAATCACCACTCCATCCGAAAAGCCAACCACCACAAGCGTACAAATCAACAATATTTATATGTATGTATCGTCGTTCTTCTTCTCCGGTGATAACCAATCATTGTACGCCACGATCCTTTACTCCTCCTTTGTCTTGGGTACTATCTCTCTAGCAACCAATCATTAGGTACCACGTCCATCTGACTCCATTTCACCAACTTGTTCCTGTAACCCAACTTATCATGCAGAACAACATCTTGTGCAACCTATGATTACATCAACTGTAGGGTGTGTTCCCCAGAGATAGCTTTCTTTGTTAATTCAAACCTTACAGAGTAATTTTCAGTAAAGACATCAATGTCACAATGCTTTAATTATGCAGCATTGTTCCTTTATCCTATGGTTCAATAAAACACGTCAACACTTATTGATTATATTGATAATTAAATCATACTTCTAACTGAATGATATTTCCACACAAGAGAGTAATCCAATACTGAGACAAGGTATACTAAGACTAGGAATGCTAAGACTTGGAAGAACAGTAACTAGAAACACTAGACTGTGGCAGTCAGAACTGGCTATAACATGCAACGGTCTGACACAAGACAAGAGAACGAGAGAGATTAAATAGGAAATCTAAAATACGGGAAGCAGCTACAGGTGTGAGAAAAATATGATAATAAGGGCCCTAAGATACGGAGAGCAGCTACAGGAGTGAGAGTGATGAGATAATGAGAAACCGGTGAGAGGGGAAAGCCTGACTGGGAGACATGGGGGTGGGGCGAGTGACAGACACCGAGCACATGGCAAACTGTCAAAACAACATACCATGTGCTCGACAGAACAAAACACACACACCCACACCAGGCACAAAGCCGCGACGTGACCAGGATCATGACAGAGATCAGATTATAAATGTGACAACCCTGCTTAAAAACAACAACAATAGAAACCATACAGAAATTCTAATGGTTTGCAATAAAATAATATTATGAACCATTAGCTTTTTCCATTAAAACAATTACAAAATTGTAGTGTGTTTCCATAAAAAATTGTAGTGTGAGGTGATGTCGCTGATACGTCACCCACCGAGGTTATTTAAGCCAATTTTGGGCGTGTTTGGCACACGTGCTTCACAACCGGACGAATAAAGAATGTTCCCATAGCGTTTTGAAACACAGCATCGAGAGTAGCTTTTGATTGGGAACAGATCGTTACATCCGCTTGTCAGAAAAACTGTTAACAGCAGTATTAACTAACAGCTATATTTATGGATTTTTAAATTAATCAGATAAACTAGCTAGCTGTTTCAATTTTTTGGTGTTTTATTGTATTTTAATATTAAAATATCTGTGATGTAAAGAACAATAACATCTTTTATATATCAATTCTGTGATGGGCTTCGATTCTGATCATATTTGGTAGCTCATTTCCAAACATTTTTAGTAAAACAAGGTGTTTATGTAATGAAGCACATAGAAAAGACTTAAACTGGATGTGATGAGACCTGTTTACCGGTTTCTGCATGTAACATTTGTCATAAAGGCTATTATACTAATATTAACTTAATTTAATCATACAGAATCACAATGCCAACAGACATGTGATTTTGCCTAAATATCGTCAGTCCTATTCTATTCCAGGAATGATTATATCTGTATTTAACTTTTTAACACTGCTGTCATAACCAGTCAGACTATTTCTAGTTAAAATATCACACAGGCATGAAAACACTGACACATCAAAGTCATCTTTATTAGTTTACTAATCAAAAGTGTATTTATTTTAGTCTGTAACTCCTGTGTTTCTCTCTTTAAGCATTAGTGCATCCAATATTACCACATTTTCTTTAGGCTAAACAACAGCAAACTCATCTACACTGTTCATACTGCTAGTAGAGAAATACATCTTATTTCTCTCTTTGTTGTTTTAAACAGTTTTTCTGCTTAGGTTTCTACGAGGTTTGTTAAGTTCTCTATAGTGAAAGTCAGTGCATTGTCTGATGGTGTCTTTAAACAGAGAAAATTGAAGAAGATGAAAAACGGAGACAGCAAGAAGAGGAGGCAAGACGTCTTGAACGTTTGGAACGTGAGCATAGGATTCAACAGGAGCTGGAGAGAGAAAGTGAATCGTCCAGACAAAAGCTTTCTCGAGCAACTGAGCGCCTCCGTGAAAAACAGAGCTTTAGAGGTCACGAGCAACATCATGAACGCACACAAGCTCTCCATCAGCAAATAGAAGATGATGCTGGTGCGATCGAGAGGGACGAGGTATGATTTAAATTCAGATTGGCTTAAATAACACCATACTGTATATACAGAATGTTACAAAATATTGCTTTACTGAGACCACCATTTTTATTTTGCAAATGTATTTATGTAGGTTATTGATGTTGAAGAAAAATTCAAAGAGCTTTTGTTAAAGTATCAGATCACAGAAGACAAAGACATACAGAAGAATCAGATTTGGGATAGGATTAAGACACTCCAGAATGAATTTACAGTTCTATATTGTAAAGAAAACAACCTGTCATTATGGTCTCAGTTCACATTTGATCGTGCTATAGGATACAATGAACTGTCTCTTACTGAGCAGCTCACAGTTCTTGAGGCATCTCTACAGTTCATTCTGCACAACAGCACTGAAGATGCTAAAGATGATGGAGATCAGCCGCTCGGCTGGGAGAAGAAGTACAACTTTCATTTGGGCTTGGTAGAGCAGCTTTATGCCACCAACCCAACTTTAGCCGAACACATTTTATTAAATGTACTTGACATGGTTTCAGAGCTTTCACCACAAAGTAAAAAATGTTTAGGTCAAATGTTGTTCAACAGAATCTGGACACCAACAGAAATAATGCTCTTCATTTGCAATAGTCTGGCTATAAAATGCGATCAACTCGATTCAGTTCTTCACACAGCACGAACCTACCACCTGAACTGCATCCTCGTTCTCTCTGCTCTTAGGAATGAAAACCCCTTAATGTTTCTTCAAGAACAAATAAAAAATGACAAGGAAAAAGATGCTGATACAATTGTGAATGAACTTCGTGAAGCAAACTGCCCAGAGAAAGTCTTGGTGGTGTTGAAAGATGTGCTTAGATACATAGAGTCTGAACTACCAAAATATGAATTGGTGGACCTTACCAAGGAAGAAATCAACGACTTGAAAAACAAGATAAAATCTCTTAATCTTGTAAACCCAGATATCAACATTTTAAAAGATGTATCAATTGGAATGTCAAAAGCAGTGCAAGACTGCTCAACAATCACAAAAGACAACACTAAGATTCAAGGCTTTTTTCCAAGACGTACACAACTAGCATCATTGCTTTTGCTCCTCCTGGCACAGCTGACAGAAAATAAAGGATGTCTTCTAGAGATTGGCACAGGTGAGGGCAAGTCCTGTATTTTAGCCATGTTTGCAACAATTCTGGCCATTCGAGGAATAAAAGTGGACATTGTGACAAGTTCTCCAGTTCTCGCCCAACGAGATCAAGAGGAGTGGAAGAAATTTTTTGAAATGTTTGGTATTACCTCATCTGTAGTACCTCCACGCTACCCAAGCGCCCACTCACAAGAGGAACGAGATGAATGCCTTAAAGATGCTTATAGACAACAAATAGTTTATGGCACAGTAGGGGTCTTTGCAGCAGACATACTTAAGCAGGAATTTGAGAAGAGGAAGACTCGTGATACACGGCAGTTTGAGCTTGTCATAGTCGATGAAGTAGACTACATGACTTTGGACAATGGAGTTCAAGTGACATTCTTGTCCCATGAATCTGGTGGATTTAGGCATGTGGAGCAAGTGCTTTCCAACATATGGGCCATGATTTCTAGTTGTCAGCCAATAGAAATGTTTGAAACAGGGGAGATAAAATGGGCGACAAGAATACAGTACTTTCATAAAGCTGTAACAGCAGCTGTTATGGGACAGGAGACAACCGACAGCTTTTCAGCAAATGAGATCTTGTTGCCTGGAGTGACTTTAGGATTCTACACCCAGGAGAATATTGACATGATTAATCAAGCAAAGAGCAAGAAAGAAAATGAAGGTGAGGATGCAATGTCTAAAGCATTAGCTGAAATCATGAAGAACCTTGGAGTTTTACAACAGTTTGATCTTCTGAGTATATTTGAGGAGGTCTTGGAGTACAGTGCAGTGTTTAAGTGCTATTCTCTAGAGAACAAGAAAGCAACACGTTTTGAAGCTCGGGAGAAACAAGGCGACATTAATGTTGAAATGCTGCTGCTGGAAGGAGGACTGGCATGCGAAATCATGTCTGAGAAATCACTCATTGATGCAACTGTAAGCACAATAAAATCGTCCATCAAGTACTCAAATAACGTCAAAACAGACAAAGAATCCAACAACTTCATTGTCGTCCCTTTTTTCTTGAAAAACTATGTTGAGAATCAGTTGCCAGCTTTTGTGGAGAATGCACTAAAGACTGTTCAGATGTCACAGGGTCGAGAATATATACTCGACACCTCACCAGCCGCTGAAAGAGACGTTGTTGCCAGTAATGACAAGCACATGTATAACGCGATAGTTCCAGTGGACTTCAAAGCAAGCGGTGTGTTGGAGAAAAACAAGAAATGGGGTAATGGTCTGCAGCAGTTTTTGGAGTTAAAGCACCAACTTGCAATTTCACAGATATCAAACGTGACAAACTACATGTCAAATGTCCATTTTTTCCAAAGGTACCTCAGTGGGAGTGGTATATTTGGTGTTTCTGGTACATTAGGAGGTAAAGCAGATCATGATTTTCTGGCAAGACATTATGAAGCAAAGAGCTGCAATGTACCTGAACATCGCCAAAAAAGAATGGTGGAGCTTCCAGTCATCCAGGTGAAAGGTGGGAACCACCAATGGATCCAGACTATTTGCGAAACTACATGGGAAGTAGCAGAGAGAGGACAAGTTGTCTTGGTGATTTGTGAAGATGTTAAAACAGCAGATGAACTACATGGGAAAATGCAAGATGGAGGTAAATTTAAAGCAGAACAGATCACTCTGTACACAATCAGTGAGAAGCACAATATTGAAAGAGAGAAATTCTGTGGAGGCAGAATCATAATTGCAACAAATCTCGGAGGACGAGGAACGGACATAAAAGTGGATGAAAGTGTGAACAAGTGTGGTGGTCTTTTTGTTCTTCTTACTCACTTTCCACACAACCGAAGAGTCGAGAAACAAATATTTGGCCGTACGTCTCGAAAAGGAAATCCCGGGATGGTCCAGATGGTTGTGAACTGTGATCACCTCGCACCAGCTTACCAAGGTCAGTCTGTGGAAATCATGCGTCAGCTGAGAGAGCATTATGAAATTAAACGAATCCAGGACATGGAAAGTGATGAGCTGGTTGAAATAAAACTGAAGGAAGATCTCTTCTCCACATTTTGTAGATTGCTGAAAGACTTTGATAGGCATTACACACCAGAAGAAAAACTGAATCCCATGCGAATGCAGCTTGAGAAAATTCCTGATTGCTTTAAACATCATCAGTCTAAGTTTGATTATCAGCCTGCCATCAATGCTTTGAAAGAATCTTGGGCCTTGTGGTTGACCCTACATGAGGATCACATCAATAGGCATGATGACTTCAGTCAACTCGAAGCAGACCTTATCAAGACAATGAAAGGAACGAGTGAAAAGCTGCTGCTAGGAGAGTCTGATAATTTCTACGATCACGTCAGACAGGCAATTGCAAGAACTGATCTACACTGCCGAAACAAATCCAGCAATTCTAATGGAGCTGACACCTATTGGCAAAAAGTTGAGACCTATGACAAACACTACAAAACTGTATCACTCTATAACCAGGCGTACATCACCATCAACCTCGGCAAAGGTAACTATAAAGAAGATGCCAGGAAACTGCTGGAAGATGCAAAGAAATCCATTGACGTCTACATCTCAGAAGTCTCAAACACAATGGTCTCATGTAACTTATCAGTCACTGGTAACAAAGATCAGAGCACAGAGAACAACAACTTTCAGAGTCAAATGGAGGCCAGAATGAACATCTTTAAATCTTGGATGACGTACATTGATAATGCCGTGCTTAAACTTAAAGAGCTGGAGAAAAGCAACAGCGATGCCATTACAGAGGACTGTTCGGTCTACATGCTGTCTGAAGAAAAGAACTTCATCATCAGTAATGAGTTAATATCACTGTACGACTACGGCCTCGGAGTTGTGTTTGAGGTGAAAAAGAAGCCCAAGTTTTGCATTGACGCTTTGATATGTTTCATAATCGGCATGGTTCAAGTTCTCGCTGGAGTTCTTATTTGTGCTTTTACGGTTGGAACAGCCAGTCAGTTTGGAATGGGTCTGATTTCAGAAGGAGTGTCTGACATGATCAGTGGAATAGAGGGCATGATGAAGGGAACATTCGATTGGGTGTCATGGGCGATATCTAAGAGCATCAGCATCGGGCTCTCGTTGCTAACAGCTGGCTTTAGCATTATCAAGAAAGCAGTTACTTCTGTGTGTACAGTGACAAAGAGTCTCCTTAATGGTACAAAGTCATTCTCTGCTGTTGCGTCTGAATTCATCAAATCAGGAAAGGCAGCATTTACTTCATTGAAAGGAAGCGTTCAGTCTGGTTTACAATCCGTCAGTAAGGATTTGTTTAAGTCTGCCATGAAAAACATGACTACTTCTACAGCTCTCAGAGAGAACTTCAAATATGCGACCAAATATGCAGTTCAGGAAATCTCGAAACAGTCTGTGATCTCTGCCATAAACTACGGAATTGATATAGCAGGTCAGGAAGTCTTTAAGCTAATTTTACACAACAGTTTTAAGAATGTTGTTGCTTCGTCAGTGAAGCAGAACAGTAAACTGGATCAGACTCTCATCGAGTTCATCAGCTCAGGTGTTCCAAAAGCTGCCTTGAAAAAAGAGAATTTCAAGATTGACTCAAAATATGAAAAGCAAATGAAAGAATCAGTTGATATGCTTTGTGAAGAAATAATTCCTCAGCTTGTACTGGACTGTACCAAAACACGAGATGTTATCACCAACCTCTGTAAAGTGTGTGACATAGTGACAAATGAAGTAAAACAGTCTGGTTTGCTCACAGCAGCAAAGGTGGCTCTGAAAGTAGCAGAGTACTCTACACGTCTCAGTGAAATATTGAGTGCCATACCAACAAAGAAGATAATAGACAAGGAATTTGTTCCTCAATTACTGGAGAGCATCAATGAGCTTCAGACAGAAATGACAAAGTATGACCAAGATGGACGACATGATTTAGATGATGTAAAACGCCTTAAAGGAGAACTTCTACAGAAAATCGTTCAGAAGGTTTCTGAGCAATTCATCAGCTCCTGTTCTGAACATATAAGTTCTTTAATTACCAGCAGCTTTAAGAGTCAGTTTAACATTGCTACAGGACAGGCATTGGACAAAGTGATGCGCAGAAATAAAACTCAACGTTTCTTTGATGACCAGAGAGAAAGACACAACAATAAATCTGCAAGCCACAAAGAAGTGAAACAGCTGTCTGATGAGGACAAGACAAAACTAAAGCAGTTTACAGAAGATATTTGCAAAGCTGATCAGCCCACTTCAGCCCTCGATGTGTACGTGCTCACAAAAAGTAACCTGCTGAATGGAAAAGGAATTTGTCTTACTATCGTTGATCAAAAAGGTAAACAACTGACTGAAGAACGTCAAATGGGAACCAACAAATCAGCAGGCGAAATAAAACTGAGATTAACCAAGTCTGCAAAAGACCAACATTCACCACAGTAAGACATAGATACACTATCACCCGGTTTCACAGACACCGCTTAGCTTAAGCAAGGACTATGCCTCAGTTGAATTAAGATATTTATGTCGCTTTTATAAAAATTCCTTAGAATACATTACTGGTGTGCATCTCGAGACAAATCAATGTCACTTATATATTTCTGGGCAAGTTATATTCAGTTAAGACAGGGCAAACATTCATTTTAGTCTGGGACTAGCCTTAAGCCTTGTCTGTGAAACCAGGCCTATATGTATAGAAATACATTTCAGTGTTTGTGCTTATAAACTTTGTGTATTGAATATAGTTACCTTTTTAAAAACAGAGCTGGATCACAGCTGTACAGCGGCCATTTTGATATTGTACAGGATGACGGGAAGATAATCAAAGTCAACTCTGATGATCAGAATGCTCTTTATCATGCTGTAGTACAAGCAACTGGCAGCAAGACAGAAGATCCAAAGAAGGAAGCGTTGATGCTACGTGAGAAGGTGAAAAATGAGGTATGTTTAATTTATGGATTTCATCATGTCTAAGGCACAACCTGAGTAAAAAGACAGATTTTAGTTGTAGATCTGCTCAGACATGCTTTTCCTGTTGTCACTTATGTTATAGCAGCTACACAGTCCTACACAGTTGAGGAGAGACCCCCCTCATAAGATTGTAAAGCGCTTTGGGTGTACAGCAATACACAATAAAGCGCTATATAAATGCCTCATTCATTAATTTTACATCTTTCATATAATATTAGAAAAAAGTAATACAACTTGTCACTGTACTTTCACAAGCATGTTTAAGATACTGTAAGCGCTATAGAATTGGCTGAATGAAAATCCCATTACGTCTACAGTGTTTCTTAAGTCACTTGCACACGTGATAAGGGATGATTGTATTTATTCTCACACTCATCAATTCTCTTTAGATCCAGACAAACCTTGAATTGTACAAACCTCAACTTATTCTCAAGAGAGAAAATGACTTTTCTCACATAAACCCCAAGAAATACAGCCTAACTGAAAGAAGTAAAAAGGAGGCGAAAACTCCACTGCTGGAATATTTTCAGAGTGTTAAATTCATCAAAAGTGATGAACGTATCCTCATCAAAATGTACCATCTTGGATTTGTTGGCGAATATAAAAGGTAAAAAATGTGATTGCTGTCTGTTATTTATTCACAACATCACTGTGTATGCTTCCACAATAAAGACAAAAAACCTAATTTTTACTGATAACAATAAACAAATATAAATGAAACATTTAAAAAGAGCAAGAGCATACGTAACTGTACAGCATCCGCAGCTAGAGGAAGATTAAATGCTCACCTGGGGCCTCATTTATAAAGCTTTTTGCAATTTGAGTGCTTAACTCCATTAATAAGAGTGGAAATATGTATATAGAAGCGAAAACATCATTAAAATCATTCTGTTTACTTCAGTACTCACACCAGTAAAGGAGTGTGTTTGCATTGTCTAACATGTCTGTACACTGCACACTTATTTACTCCATGTTTATTTTTTATAAATTCTGATATGTGCATGGAAAATTTGCTTACACATTTTTCTATGCCTATTTTGTGCCCTTGAGCTCTATACAAGTGTACTAGTTTGACTTAATGGTAAATTTATTCTAATAAATTGTCACTAATTATCATTCTCTCTGGACAGTGTTGTTAGTACTCGGAGGTTGAGTATAAACATCACTGGGACACTCAACACCAGCCATATTCCACCAAAAGACTCCTTTAGACTAGCGCAGACGTTCGTTGAAGAATCAAAGTCAGCGAGCGAGTTTAAAACTAAAAACACGGAGCTTTATAAACTGATCAGCAGCGTAAAGACTGACAATAATGGACAGACCCTGATTGCAATGGAGGTTCTGGGACAAGATCACAGACAAGCTTTAACTACAGGTCCAACCAGCCGTTCACAGATGGCCAGGTAACATTCACACTTACAAACTCCTGCAAACAATTATACAGAATACCGAACAGTACAGGAATCTAGAGAATATACTTTGAGGTACAGCATCATAAATGCTACACTGTGGATTATTTATTTTTTAAAAGAAAAGGCTACATTTGCCATTAGCATTTCTTTTTTTAAAGGAAACTTCTGGCAGACACCATGATTAGTGGAGATGCGGAGCTTCTGCTGAAACGCTCCATGATTTTACATCACCCGCTTTCCTCACAGAAGCTCAGATCGGCTCTAGGTAAGACACTCAAAGGTGTTCATTCTCAAAAAAAGCATGATTTCCCCTTCAACAGATATTGTAATTCTACTGTATGTACAATTATACAGTAGAATAAAATAGCAACATTACAGAAGTCAATTCAACATGATGAACAAAATTAGAGGAAGACAAAACATGACAATACAACATGAGGATAAGACAAAACAATGGAACATGAAATGATAATTACTGTACAACAAAAGATAATGAACACAAAGTATAACAAACTGATAGTCTTAGTGAGCTGTCCTTTCTGCATTTAATTATATTATTGCGTGTAATTCCAGGTGATAGCATTCTGTCTCAGTGTCCTGTTTTGTCTAATGATGGTATCAGAGGCTACTACAAAGCAGGATACAGAAACCTGGTGTCAGAGTACAGCCGCATGGGAATCCTGGATCAGAACCAGCGTGAGCGTCTGGAAAAGTGGGTGTCTCAGGATCAGCACGAGGACACAAACACTGCGGAGTATGGAGAAGTTCTGAAGGAACTAAAAAAAAATTAAAATAAATGTGAATATGGTGATTAACATGATGGCTATAGGAAGTTATTGTCCTCTGCCACTGAAATTATATTCACTGCAAAAAAGCACAAAAAAACATTCTACTATGTAACAATATCTTGATCTATTGATCTTGTTTTTGGTAATTTGAATCATTTAATGACACTTCACATTCAAAGCTGACGTAATGTCGCAATAGGTCACGAGATACACGAGAGCCAATGCCATCAAAATCACAGCTGATGTATCATTTTGTCTGGTGGTAATTTTAAATGTGTTTCACCCTGAAGCTTCACCAGATGTGAAGATTCACTGCGGATGGTGCTCGTTTTAGTGTCTTTTCATCATAAAAATTGATTGTTTGACCTTGGTACACTTGGAATATGTGACTGTTTTACATTTACATTTAGTCATTTAGCAGACGCTTTTATCCAAAGCGACTTACAGAGAGTTCAGGGAGCAATAGAGCAATATGTCATACAGGAGCAATAATAGGTGCTAATACAAAGTTACTAGTTTCCACAAAAGCCAGAACAATACCTGTTGAGAGAAAGAGAGAGGGTTACTTTTTTTTATTTGTCTGTCAAGTATTCACTGAAGAGATGGGTTTTAAGTAGTTTTTTGAATGTTGTGAGAGATGTGGTTGACCGGACTGAGTTGGGAAGAATGTTCTACCAGGAAGGAGTTGTGAAGGAGAATGAGCGTTGTCATTCTTGTCATGTTGCCCCTGGTTTTGTATGCTTTGTTTTATCTCATATAATAAATAAATGGGTAACCTTACACGTTATGTAAATACAGTCAATCCTGATGGTTTAAGTTGAAAATCACACTCCAATATGCGTCATTATTGCAAAATTATCATATTGTTGAGGAAAGGGACAAACAACTTTTCTAGTTGTTTGGGTTGCAGGGCAGGTTGCATTATATACATTTCTAAAATCCCAAAACTTTTTTTTCACAGAAGACTGATGTATACATAACACCTCTATAGTGTAGAACAAAGACATGCCCATTCTTTATGCTTCTGTCTTAATACAGTTCATTTTTGTGAAAATATTACCCAAAACTGTGTGCTGAATTTATAATCAAATAATTTTACATAATCAGTAAAATTGTTGGAGTTTTGAGAAGAAACAACACAAATATTTTATAATTTTTTTTTTATATAAATAAAATGTTTTTACAGATCTACATGACGATGAAAATGCCTTTTTACCTGACCTGTAACTGATTCCATTTTATGAAAGTTTCCTAATAAATGTTTCTATTTCATTTCTGTCTCTATCCTATTTCTTAAACATAGATTTTTACCCATTATAACCTATAAAAAACAACAATTAACTATCAATTTTAGATAGAATTTTGAAAAATGTTGTATTCTCACACACACACGCACACACACACGCATGCACGCACAGCACGCACACACACACGCACGCACGTTTGGGATACGACCTCGAGACTTTAAATCTGCCTAGATACAAATGACCTGGTTCTGTGAATTTGCATTGGTTGAAAATAACAACAACAGCTAGTTCCTGTTTAAACAGGAAAGCCAACATTATTAGTACTGTGTGAAGCTGGTGACACTGTTTATGGAGTTGTTTAATGATCCTCTACTGACATCCTGCAGGGATATGATTTTTCTGTGTTTTCTGACCATGACTCCGACCCGTGTAAATTGCCCAAATACAATCTATTTTTTCATGGAGGTTAGTGATGTGCACGGCATCCTCATTCAACCGGTAAACCCCCCTCATTGACTACCATATTAGGAAATATGTCTTTATCAATTTCTTTGTTCTGTTGAACACGAAAGCATATATTTTGAAGAATGTATGACAGCAAACAGTTCATTGTTTCCTACTATGGTAGTCAATGAGAAGAGAAAGGTTACAAACATTCATCCAAATATCTTTCTCTGTATTTCTCAACCAAACAAATAAATGTATTCAGGTTTGGAACAACTAGAGAGTGAGACATTCATGACAGAATGGTCATTTTGGCTACCAGTTGCTGCCCGCAACAAGTTCAAATCTCTGACACTGGCCTTCAGAACGACAACAGCCAACTTGCCCCTTTACCGTAACTCACTGCTGCAGGTCTACATCCCCTCCCGTCATACTCGCTCTGAAAATGAGCGACGCCTGGTTGTTCCATCACAACGACACACCAAATCGCTTTCAAAAACCTTTACGCATTCGGTTCCCCTGTGGTGGAATGACCCAACTGCCAGTCTCCACCTGAACGGCAGCATCTTTCACAACGTTCAAAAAGCAGCTCAAAACATACCTGTTCAGCATTTATTTCACTAACCAATAACTGTTGGTTTTATGTCTCAAAAAAAATCTTTCATTTTGTTCATTCTGTCCCTTGCTTACTCCAGCTCTAATCCTCCTGGTTACAGGCCTTGTAAACTAATGGTACTGTTTAGTGTGTTGAAGTTGCTTTGGATAAAATGGATAAATGTAATGTAGATGAACTTTACCTTTAATTGGTACGGATTGTTAGTGAAATGAATTATTGCTGAAAAGAGTAGTGTAAAGTACTAAAGAAATGCCCTTTTATATCATATTTAACACCAGCATAAGACTGCTTTGCACAAATTTGTCATCCTATTTGTTTAAACATCATTTAGGGGTCTATTAAACTGTTAGACATTTAACTGATACAACTTTAATTGATAATCAGTATCAGGTAATTATAATGGTTTCTATATTGTGTGGCAAAGTATGAAATGTTTTTTTTCAGGACAACAGGATTATTGGATTTAGCCTCCCTTACTAAAGTTAATTTAACATTTCATCATAGACATTAGAAACAATTTTTCATGTTTTACTTGTCATTTTACTTTAAGACAAATGAGTTAAAAAGATGTATCTTTGTGTGGAGGGTGGGGCTAATATGACATGGCGTGGTCAAGGGTGTGGCCTATGTTCCATCTTTTTGTTCTTGGCCAATCGCATGCCTGATCTTGAGAGATATAATGTCTTCTTTTATTTCAACAGATTTCATGTAATGCTGTGACTGCAGGTCAGTTCTTGTTGTTTTACTTTTCTTTAGTGACTCTGTTTGTTAAAAGAAGTGCTGATTGAGCATTATTGACCGACACATAATTACTTAATTACATAATTAACTTCAACACTGTTTCAGTGTTACTTTGACATTCTGCTGATGGTTCCAACACTGAGCAGTGTTAATTTAATACCTGTGATTTTGCTGTGCACTGCATGATGACAATATCTTTATTGATTTTCAGTTTAGATCAAAATTTGACATCTGAGCGACATTGGAGTCCAGGAGAATATTTGTGCATAGGAGAATATTTTAGGAACAGTAAAACTTGCAGCTGAAAACATTACCAGAACATTCCTAGAACAATAACATAGAGTATTTAGTTGGATTACTTGGCAAACTCATGGTGACTCATTCTGAAAGCTTTGAAGTTCCTACACTCTGACTTACAGTACATCAGACATGAGGCATGGTTAAGTACACTGTAAAAAGTCATTCTGTGGGTTTGTAGATTTCATGAAATTTAATTAGTAAACGTTATTTAACTAAATTAATTTCTTGCTTTTTTGTCAGTTTTTTACATTAAAATGATTTAAAAATGACTAGAATAAAATCTACTTAAATTGGTTGTTAAAAATTTAGCTATTATTTTTGAATAATTCCAAATAGAGAGATTATTGAATGAATCCAACGTAATTTAATTGAGTTGTTTTCAATTTACAAGCATTTCCTGTTAAAACGCGCGCTTTAAGCAAGCAGCTCTCCGACGTACACGAGGCAAGCACGCACTGGAGATTGCCAGCTGCAGACAAATCATATCTGGTTGCGCAATATTTTTTGATTTGCTTAGTTCCTTAATATATGAATACAAGACACTGTTTAATGTCAAAAGGGCAGCTGTAAAACTATTCACGTCTGCAGTCGAACAGTTTATGCTCACGAGGCCTGTTACGTTACTGGAGTTTCCCGCTGACAACCTGGAGGCAAATCTCGTCAGCGCTCTTTTTTCAACGTTAAATTCCTAACAAAGGTAAGGAAATTTTAATTTACATATGAAAAAATAACTTGCAAATTGTTCAAGTTGTCTACTTGATGTAATGTGAACGTCATTGTTGTGTAACATGTAACGTTAGTGCTGGCTTAATTCGGACATTTTGGTTGCTCATAAAGTATGGGACATTGTGTTTTACACTAGGGCTGCAACGATTAGTCGACGTTAAAAATAACGTCGACAGTAAAAAAACTGGCGACAAATAATTTTGTTGTCGAGTAGTCATTTGAATTCATATTTATTTAATGGCCCGCAATAACGTGGTTTGACCTGTGGGGCGCTGTAGCGCGACTACCCTTCCAGAGGCAACGCAATAGAAGAACATGACGCTTAGCAAAGCAAGCTGAACTAGCAGATAGGTCTAGCTGTCACGATCGCCACAGAGAGCTTTTTGCATCGTACGTCTATTTCGCCTAGCTAGCATATAAACACATTAACCTACCTTCAGTCGGTTTCTTGAAAGGCACATGTGTAATATGTGACGGAAGCGCATCCTTACTGTTGATTTAAAATGCATCCAGAGTCACAGAGCGAGCGTTTTACAGTAAGGGGGAGGAAATATAATGTTGCTGCCAACTCTTTCTTAACCCCCCAAAAACATGTTCTCTTAGAAGCTGAGGTGTATTATTTAAAATGCTGCATCTGTGCCTGCATAAGGGGATCAAACGTCCCTGCTGAATAAACAATATATATAAGTTAACCCTGCCCAAACAGCATTTAAAATGTAATGATTATGGTAATTTAGTGGAATTGGTTTTAATGGAAACTAATAATGGTCTAATGTCTTGGTATGCGATGGATTCTATTGGTGGGAATAATGCTAAAAACAAAAAGGAGTTTTGTAACCGTTTTAATGAAAAAAGTTTATGGTTTATAATAATATTTTTATTGTTTTTTTTCAGCTGGGGTAGCCTATATTTGTCTGAAATAATGTAAGTGGTGAGTCTTTGCAATGATTAGTTATTATTAGAACATCATTATTTTAAAATCTACATATAATGTATATATATATATATATATATGTCAGTGACTTATTTTTCTTGTTTTTAGGTAACCAATCATGAATTCAGCAGCCCTTAGGGTAATGTTTGACCACAGGATAGAGAAGATAACATTGCCATCTGGAATACCAGAGTCCTTGGAAGAGTTGCACTCAACTGTCAAGTTGACAGTTCAATAGTTCTTACTTTGTTGACAGATCGAGGGAGCTTTTCTGGCGTTTATGCATGGCAGACAAGCATTAAATACAAAATGGCTAACTACCGAACAAAACTCAGAGGTTTTGGCATTCCTGAGGTCATGTGTAATGCTCTAAAACACAAAAACCCTGATGACAGAAAGTCTGCAAAAAATGTTAAAAAGTTCAAAAGAGCTGAAGTCAACTACCTCCCATCTTACCCAGTGGGTGAAGATGAGAGTACTTTGGAAACAGAGAGAGAAGAGCTGGTCTCAGAATTGAAAAAAAAGAACAATGAAAAGATGATAAAGGAAAAGATGAACAAAACATTTGCTCATAGACGACATGAAATCATTAATCGGTGTCCAAGTGTGCAAGATATAAAGGAACGATGGCCAGCCCTGTTTCAGCCTTCTCAAGTGAGTTGGTAGTCATGTTTAGAAACATAATGTATCTAAAGTCTCTTCTGTAAGTAGTTTCTTAAATTAATTTCTGTCATTCCATATTCAGGTGACTGCAGAATTTCAGAGAATAACCACAGTGCAGCTAGAACCTAAATTGATGTCCTCATTGGACCCTCACACTCCCAAGCTGCTGACACTGTTTTGTGCCAAAGGAGGAGCACTTGGGCAAAGACTGAAAACTGAGATGGAAATACTGAAGGTAAAGTTTATAATGAAGCATGCAAGCCATTTGTTTACAAGTTATTCTATGTAAGGCTGAGAGGAATCAATTAAAGGCTTCGTTCACAATAAAATTAAATTTCTGTCATTAAGTACTCGCCCTCATGTCGTCCCAAACCCGTAAGCCATTCGTTTGTCTTTGGAACACAAATTAAGATATTTTTGATGAAATCTGATGAACATGTATTGCCAGCAAGTTAATTTACACATTCAAGTTAACTTACACTTATCCAGAAAGGTACAAAAAACATTGAAAACAGTTATTCGAAACAAAAGATTCGAAGCAGTGTTTTGAAATCGCCCATCACTAGATATTGTTGACAAGTCATTATTTCGTTGATTTTGGCTTACAAAAAGTATTCTCGTCACTTTAGAATATTATGTTTGAACCACTGTTCTCACATGAACAATTTTAAATATGTTTTTAGTACCTTTTTGGACACTGAAAGTGTAAATTAATTTGCAGGCTATAGAGGCCTCACTGAGCCATCAGATTTTATCAAAAATATCTTAATTTGTGTTCCGAAGATGAACGAAGGTCTTACGGATGTAGAACGACATGGGTCAGAAATAAATGTCATTTTTATTTTTGGGTGAACTAACCCTTAAGAATGTTAACAAACAAGAGGATCGTGCAGAACAGATTCCTTGCACACTTGCACATTTCTTGCACCACTGTTTTACACTACCAAGTTAAAGAAACCTCTACAAGAAGGATATCATTAATTCATGTTTTATTCCTTTTAGGATGGGCATTGTTCTGTTGATATGACAAGAGAGGTCGTTATCCGCTTTATGATAGAATTCCTTGGGGAACATGCAGGAGATCAAAGAATTCAACGTATGCAATCTTAATTTCAGTATACCAGATGTGTGAATTTAAATCATTATTGTCGGTTGCTTCCCCAAGAGGCCATAATATGTGACCCTGGATCACAAAACCAGTCTTAAGTAGCACGGGAACATTTTTAGTAAAAGACAAAAATACATTGTATGGGTCAAAATTATCGATTTTTCTTTTATGCCAAAATTCATTATGATATTAAGTAAAGATCATGTTCCATGAAGATATTTTGTAAATTTCCTACCTTAAATATATAAAAACGTTATTTTTGTGAGTGGATGGTCTGCCACAGTGCCCCTGATTAACAACTTCAAAGGCAATTTTCTCAATATTTTGATTTTTTTGCGCTCTCAGATTCCAGAGTTTTAAACGGTTGTATCTCAGCCAGATATTGTCATATTCTAACAACACGTATATCTATAGAAAGTTTATTTATTCAGCTTTCAGATGATGTAAAAATCTCAATTTCGAAAAATTGACCCATAAGACTGGTTTTGTTGTCCAGGGTCACATATTGTTGACTGGACTTAATTTGTTTGATCAGTGTTGTAAGATACAGAGTTTCAGATTTTCTCCTTTGATCAGTATTTCTTAGTTTTTGGGTCTCACTGCTGTTTATGGTTGCAGGACAATGAAGAACAGACAGGAATTGAACAGCTTGTGATGGCAGTAATTGTGACCAGGACAGGAGCTTCAAGTGACAGTCCAAAGGACACTGGAATTGTAATCGAGGGTGTGAAAGTTCTCACAGGCCTTGAAAGTGTTCCCAGGGCTTGCTGTGTCCTCCTTGGTTTGACATATGCACTGAATCTTCATTATCCCAGGCATCTAAAGAATACCTTCGAGGTATTTCAAAAACTTCTCTTGCTTCGAAGCTGTCAAACAGAGTCCAGTCCCTCAGATCTAGACTGCTGTCTTAAAATAAGCTTGATGCTTCAAATCTGTTGTGAGCCCGTCTCACAAGTCAACACTGCTGTTTTAAAATGAGATTGCTATTCGTTTAACTAAGTTCAGTAGTTAAAAATAAGCTTGATGCTTCAAATCTGTTCAAGTCCATGCAGTCACACAAGTCTACACGGCTGTTTTAAAATGGATTGCTATTTGTTTAACTAAATCCACTTGTTAAAATATCTACACTGTTTTAAAATTAGATTATTAGTATAATCTGTTATGTGGTTCGATGTTGCAGAAAAAAAAGTAAAGTTTCTTTTGTGTTCAGAAAACATGGAAACCTTGTTTTTATATCCATTTTATTTTAAACGGTGCGACTGCATTGTGTATTTTGAACAGTTTGTGCCTAAAAAGAGAACACCAAAAGAGACAAATTTGCACTTTTTGCACTCATCCTGTGCGAATTGATGTGTCTTAAAATGTGAAAGATGCAGTTCTGTTTGTAAAGAGTACGGTATATTCACACTGAGAACACTAATACATGCGATTTTTGTGACATGTTGGCAATAAAAGGAGTTTGTAATTCATTTTATGTCTGTCTTTTATTCATACCTGAAATCAGATTTAATTAAATTAATCCACTTATTTAAAATAATACCATCTTAATTTTGTGTTAAATGAAAACAATTCCATTTAGTAGTATTCATTATCATTGTGCTTTTTTGTCCAAGGAAACCAATATTTTTGTTTAAATTTTAATTAATTATTTTGAGTGATATTTGCAGTTACTCATTTTGAATGGTTGATTTGTAATGAGCTCATTTGATAAATTCTAACTCAATTTGTGAGTGTTGTTGAATTTAATTAATAACATTGCTTGTAATCTGTTGCCACAATTTTATTGAGTAAATATAGGGTATTATTTTTTACAGTGTATGGAGGAAAGTCAATACCTGTTACTAGTTAACTGCTCATTCCTATGCAGTTAAAAACACAAACAAATATTTAGTTGGCACATGAACCACAATTTGAATTTCTTCATTTCAGATATGTTAAATTTTAAAGGATGTTTAACCCCTCTTTTTCTCTCTCAACAGAGCCTCTATGCTGCCTAACAGGACTCTTTATCTTAAGAGAAAGTGAAAGTAAAACATGCGATTACACAGATAATATATACAACACATGAAGGGGCTGTGAACTTGACTTATCTTCCATCTCAATTTCCAAACAGAATGACATATACAAAAGAAGATCTTAAAATCTCTGTCGAATTACAAGGAGAAATCTGAAAATACTTTCCATAACAGAAACAAAGTGGATTTAAAGCAAATGTGTTCAATTCACAGAGTGAGCTGAAGTGTAAGTATCATTCATTACATTGTTTACTTTATGGATGTTTGCTGAGGGAGAATCGTTGGAAATGAAACTACTGTATTGTTTATTATTTACATATGGAGATATTCAGCTGGACGGACAGAAGCAGTGTTTTCATTATGTGACTGATTTATCTCTTTGATCTGCTTGAAACAAACAATGAATTTAGTTAATAACTTATAAAAACATTCATTGATTTATTCATTTACTCATTAAATCACTTATTGATTGATTCATTTATTCATGAATGGCTTGCTGTCATACAACACTTGAACTATTGTTCTACACTTTATTTGCCCCTCCCAAATATTTGTCAAAGTGAAACTTGAGTAGTGCATGTTCTATTAGTGAAACAAAATATAGATCTTTTCATCGGTGGAAGTCCTGAACGAAGAAGGAAACATTATTGAATTTCCAAAGATTGCACACAGGTTTTCGCTCCCAGTTTTTGTCAGGTAAGAAAAATCAATACAGAAAGAATTTATTCCAAACTGGATTGTGTTTTTGATTCAAGAACATCAGTCTGATTTCATAAAAAAAACGTTAAAAAGTAAAAAAAATTTGGTGTCATAATTAAAACTTCTGTCTTGTTAGAATTTAGCATAAGAAAGTTGTTGGCCATTGGCCACAGTGTATATATCAAATATAATGCAATCTTAGTGAAATGAATGGCTGAAATCCAACTTTGATGCTCGTGATGTCAGAATTAGATAATGACTTTAGCCTGGTTTTCACAGACAAGACACATATTATGTTGTTGTGTTGTTGAATTGACAGAGTACAGACTCTAATTTGAAACTTTAACACAAACCTGCTGCCATTGCCAGACAAAAAAAATTGACAACAGCTGTAGTTAAATGCAATAAAACGAGCGGACTGGACAGAAACAATCATCAAAAAAGCTTGTGTGAGGATGTGGAGTTCACTACATTACCCATACTGCTTAGCGTGTAACATGGTGATACGTCACATACGGATGTTATGTGAGGGTATGTTCCGGTAGCCGAGTGTATATGTGAGCCTAACACAGGCTGTGTTCTAATAAAGAGTTATTATTTGTATATAACTGTGTTAAGTTATATGACAGCTTGTATTTGCAGTGCACAGTTCATATGACTTGAAGGTGCAATGTGTTATTTTTTGTAGGATTTAATGATAATGAAATTGAAATGCAATATAATACACATAACTATGTGTTCAGAGGTGTATAAAGACCTTACACACTGAAACATTACGTTTTTCTTACCTTAGAATGAGCTATCGACATACATCGCAGGTCCTCTTGCATGGAATTCACCATGTTGTTTACAGTAGCTCTAAACGGACAAACAGCTCTACAAAACTCGTTTCGTAAATACGTTATCTGCTTCAGACAAGAAGTGAAAATGTGCCGACATCTTAGTCTTGTGTCAGCCACCGCTTCCAAAGAGAGGGGGAAGGGGCGAAGTGACCCAAAACTCCTCTGGTAAAGGTGTACATGTCAGGCCACGTCACTGGAGCTAATCCTGTCAGTTCGTCCATTCACTGAGAAATCTGGTTCCTTCAGTTAAAGTTAACGCTTTCAACAACAATTGTAGTCCCGGACTGTGATCGACCTTAAATATTCAATTTAAACCCGATTTTGCCTAGTCATTGTTAAAACACAAGCTAACAAGATGTGCTGAATATCATTAGGGGGAATATTTCTGCCTTCACCTAAGCTCTGCCCACAAAAACACGTCACAATGTTTACGTCAATGTTAATGTATTCTCTTCTTAAACATTTTCCTTTGCAGCACAATTTACAGCAATGGGCACCAATCTGTCTGCTCTAAAAGACCATGGCTACACATTAGTGAGTGAAAAGGAGAACAAGATCCTGGTGAAAAATGAAGGTGGTGACCAGTTTATCATTAAAAAGTTGAGCGCTAACCATGAGGTAAGTCAGACAGTTTAATTATAATGAGATTTGAAAGTTGAATGATTTGAAAAGATAATTGATTATAATGAGATTTGTGTGTGTTTCTGTCTGTTTTAAGGATGAATTGAACGTTCTTCTCCAGCTCAGTCATCCACACATCATCCATCATAAGGAAATCATCAAAGGTTAACCGAAAACTTAAATAGATTCAATTCTAAATGAATTATTACTTGTTCTTAAATCCTTTTAAACTGCAATTAATCTGCTTTCAGATTCTGACTGTTCATATCTTGTACTGCAGCACTGTGAAGACGGAGATCTCGCTCAGAAAATCAAAAACAAAAAGGAGGGAACAGTTTTCTTTTCTGAGAATGAGGTATGACAGTAGATTGATGGTAAAACACACTGTACCCATTAGCACCGGCATTGGATATTCTGCTCCTGGTTTTTACAGATTTTACTTCCAATCGAGCACACACGTAGAATCTAATCATGATCTTTGATTAGTGGCCATAAAACTGTTGGGTCTCCAGGAGCACAAATGTCCATCCCAGCATTAGCATGATTTATTCAAATGGTAGGAATGGTCTATCTTCAACACTGATTTAAACATCAGGGGCCGGTTGCACCAGTCACACCCGCTTGTAAGACAGGTTTGGAAGTAAAATGCGCCTTCAGTGTCACGGTCCTGTCTGCCTCCCATGGGCCTTTTTCTCAATATGCGTTCTTCAGAGGTCTTGTGTCCTCGTGTTCTCGCTCTACATCATCAAAATCCGTCAAAGTTTGGTTCAAATACTCAAGAACACAAGAACAGAGAATGCATGAAAGTACCCAGATGTGTACTTGATATTAAGGATGCATCTTATGCAGCCTTGCGCGCATACAGAATCCACTTGAAGTCCCAGAAGTCACTGCGGTGCATCCGTCCCAGTTCGTTCTTCCGAGGCTGCCTTGCAAGACCAGTCTCCACAAGATCACAAATTGCGTTCTTGGAATTGAGAAACGGCCACTGTTTCCCATTGCACGTTTCCCAGCATCCTCCACACTCCCTCGCCGGTCCCTCGTCTGCAATCCCTGCACCTGCCAGTAATCCCCTCATTACCCAGACACTATATATACACACTGTTCCCCAATGTTTTGTCCAGCCTCTGTTATACAGATGTTCTGTTTTCTGCACCTCTCCTGTGGTTTGTTTGTGGTAGTGTTTTAAAATAATCGGAGTTGGATTTCTCCTCGATTGTGGTCCGTGGCAACACCGTTACATTAAGTACTGTGTGTAGACCTTATACCTGATGCACACAAAGGCTTAGAGAACGTTTGATACTAAATCTTACACTTAGTCACAGGTAGGCAAAAATGAAAATGCTTTACTTGTTTCTGTGGAGAAAAAATAAAACGATAAAAATTTGAGATAATGGCGTGTCTAATACAGGCTACACAATCAGCTGGATCTCAGGTGTGAAAGAGCAGAGAGACATCACAACAATCCTGTAAATATTCGCTATATATGGAAACCATTAACTTATTGAAACATTTCATTCCAGCAGCGCTGGATTATTAGAATTAATCAACAAATTAACACCGCAGTTACACATGAAAGAGACAGAAACATAGCACTGCTTCATAAACTGATATCTTCTTAAATACTGTATGTCTTTTCTCCCTACATTTTTTTGTAGTTTCTCTTTTCCAATCCTACTGCAGTAATTTTTCCTCTACATGTGTTCGCCTTTGGATGTAGTAAATAAAAGAATGTTGTGAATGTAATCTCAATTCTCAATGCGGTAGAATTAGCCCATGATGGTTTAGATGGTGCAACAGGTAAATATTTATCACAAGTCAATAGGGTGCAATAGGCCCCTGAACCAGAAAAACAAGTTCAGGTTTCCAGACAGGTCCGGACAGGTCTGTTGGAGCAGGTTGGAGCTTCGTTCCATCCGGACCGCGAGACATAGCCTATAAACCATTTAAAACTTTTGACTGGTTGTTTAAATTGAGCCGTGCGTCTTCACAACGGAGAATCACATCAAATGCGCTCTCAGGAGCATTTATGCAATTGATCTCTTGCCGCTTTATACTCTAATATCTTTATTTAGCACCAAACGCGCTTCATTTGAACCCTTTCCGCTCCGCGCGCACTGCTTCTCTCCTGCCAAAGATGTGCCACATGAAGAGCAGCAAACACCTGCTTATTTTAACAACACTAGTGCAGACACGCAGAGCAGGTAAATGGACACAACAGTAAACAAAATGCAGCAAATATTAAAGCATTTGTATCCGTCAGTCTGTTTACTGTTTGCTAGGCCTATATGTCTCCAACTTTTCAACCAGATTTGTGATAATTTATTAACCATAACGTTTTTATCTACATTTAGCATTAGCATTATTGATCAGCATGTAAACATTTGTGACCCTGTGAAAACCCAGGCTAAAGACTGGTTGATTAAAAAAAAAGATTATAAAAGATTATTAGACAACAAGCATCAAAAATTAATTTCAAGCATTAATTTCACTAAGATTTTGGTAATATTCAGTCAGCATTGAAGATATTGTTATATTTTCACAGAATATTCTGTAGGATAATTTTATGAAGGACATTTGCTGGGTTTTCACAAGCAGGTTCAGATTTTGTAATGAACGTTTTAATTGGGAAATTATTTAAAGATAGAAGTAGTTCTGGTATGAATGTGAAAAGGTGAAAATGACATGGAAAGGCTAATTTAGTAAGTAACTTTGTTTTCTGTTTATGATTTTAATTGTTATATAGCATTTTAATTGTTACATTACATTTGCTGTTTGCATGTTGTCAGTAGTTTTTTTTATTTACAAATATTAATTATTAGACTTCTATTAAGAGGGCATTCCCCTAAAGCCACACAGCCTTATATATACATATATCAAAATATAAAATAAATGGCCTGATAAAAGATCATATCTTTTATACAGTGTATCCAACTGGGCTAAGTTGTTTAAATATTTATTTATTTTCAAAAAACATAATGTCCGGACCTCCGTTTGGAAGAAAATATAAAGACAGGACCTCTTGGAACTTTAATTGAATACCCCTGATATAGACAAATAATTTTAAAGGTCCAGTGTGTATTTATTTGGGGGATCCGTTTACAGAAATGCAATATAATACACATAACAATGTGTTCAGGGGCGTATAAAGACCTTACATAATTGTCATGGTTCTGCCCCATCTTGCTTTTCTTGATCTAGTGGCAGAATCATGACAGAACCTCTTGTTTCATGTGGAGAGAGGCAATTTGGCGCTGATTGCCTTCCATACTCTCCGGTCTCGTCATTGTTCCTGCCCTCTTGTTCCCTCGTTAGTGATAATTATTAGTTCATGTCCCGCACCTGTCCCCTCTTGATTTTGATCCCTTATAATGCCCTTGTGTATTCTGTCCTGTGCTGGTTCATTGTGTTTGTGTCATTGTGGTGAGTTTCTGTGCTGTAGTCAGTCTAGTTTATTGTGGTTAATGTCAAGTGTTGTTATTATCTTAGTCTAGTTAGTCCTTGTTCCTGTTTCCATGTTTTGTTATGTTCCCCATCGTGGGTTTTTGTTTTGTATTTATATTATTAAAGTCTTGTTTAACCCCTTACCTCCGGTCTGCGCTTGGGTCCTCTGTCCGTGTCTCACCCCGAATCCTGACAATAATGAAGCGTTATGTTTTTATTACCTTAGAATGAACTGAGTTTATCTACATACACTGCGGGTCCCCTTACATGGAATTCGCCATGTTCTGTCAGCCGTCGTAGTGAAAGGGAGGGGGAGGGGTGGAGTGAGCCGTTGGTTGCAATTTGCAGCCTCGCCACTAGATTTCACTGATTGGTTCTTTAACCTCTTGCTGTCAATATTAAATATTGCATTTTTAACTAATTAAAATACGTGCATTTACAATTGACTGATTTACAGATTCTGGACTGGATTGTGAAGATCTGCATGGCTCTAAAATACCTGCATGATCAACAGATCCTGCATAAAAACCTGCAACCTGAGGTACACATTAAATTTAATAAATCAATATACTGTATATCATCTGTATGGGGTCCAAGGAGTGCTGGAGCCAGTGTTCGAATTGTCAAGGCTCTTGGGGGTCCCCTAACCAGTCTTCAAAAGAAAAAAACAGACGGAGCTGCCAGTTCAAGGATCAATCACATGATAGTTTGAATCATTGTAGTAATTTGACCACATTACACACATAAATGTCCTTAACATGTTGATAATCCATTAAAAGAGATCCACGTGAGGTAGAGATTAAAATACATATTTCTTTGTTTTTTGCAGTTTCTTGCTGTTAATTTTTTTTATTTTGCATAGTAGCCTAGATTTTTTTAATAATACTTTGCCTAGGTAAAAGTACAAGTATCTAGAGAAATTGTTATCTCAAGTAAAAGTAAAAGTCACTATTTTAAAAATTACTTGAGTAAAAGTAAAAAAGTATGCAATGAAAAAACTACTCAAGTAGCTAGCTACTTAGTTACTTTGTATCTGATTATATAGGCCTACTACATAAATTAATATTAACGCCAATATTTTAATATTACATTTTAATTAATATTTGTATTATCATAAGCAGATATCTTTGCAATATACTAGAGAGACTAAAGAATAGACAAACACAGAAGAGACAAGCATTTCTGTAAATTTCATCTAGTCCTGATGTCAATGTAGTTTACACAACTTATTTAAAATAATAGACCATGTCAAACTAAAGCATGAACTAAATTGTCTGATTGTATAGATATAGATTAATATCCACTTCATCCAACGCTCTTTGTGTTCTGCGTTTCGCGCTACGAGGAGTGAGTAATCCTGCTTCAGATGATTCAGATCGTGCTGCGAACTGAACAAATCATTTGAACTGATTCATTAGCCTATTCAAATGGTTTTGCCCATTGTTCAATTAATGCTTTCAAAAGAATCGACTCAAAAGAATCGATCACTGGGGAATGGCCGTTAAAAGAGACGACAAATAAACAACGCGTTTTAAATTTTAAAATGAAGGAACGAAGGATGGTCACGAAATGTAACGAAGTAAAAGTACAGATTTTCTATTAGAAATTTACTCAAGTAAGAGTAAAAGTACACACTTTTAATTTGACTTAAAAAGTACATATTTTCTAAAATGTTACTCAAGTAAATGTAACGAAGTAAATGTAGCACGTTACTACCCACCTCTGATCAGTACCGCGTCGCATCTGTTTTGACAATGTGAGATAACATCGTACATAAAGAAATACTTGCACATCAAAATTATACTAGGCTAACTGTAAAGTTTTAAGGTAAACGCTTTCAATATGAGAGGATCCACACTCATCTTGCTGTGACATGTCTTCATTGAACACTGTGTGGCGCGCTTGAGCATGCATGGATTTTTCAGATAAAAATTACATTTTAGTTTTATGAAATTTGTACAAATAATGGACAAAAGTGTTTTGTTTAAGCATGATAATTTGACAAAAAATTATTTTGTGTTTTAAGTTGTCTAGTTTTAATGAAAAACCAAGGGGACCCCCCAAGTTCACTATGTTAGACCTTATGAGAGGTCCCTTAAGGCTTATGAGGGGTCCGGGACCGCCCCAGACCCCCCTCAATTCGAACCCTGGCTGGAGCCTTTAATTCAGTTAACTTGCTCAGAAAAAAAGTTTGTCTGGCTTTGTTTTGACACACTATGTGATTAGAAAAGACATGAAACATCACGACATAAAACAATCCAATGGAAACTGTAAACGCATCTTCATGGTACAGCATGTAATGACATTCTAGAGAATTGTGTGGTTCTAATTTCATAGCAATGGTTTGGGCAGGACTCTCTTCTGTTCCAACATGTCTTTGTGTATAAGGTAAGGTTCAAAAATAAATGACTGGTCTGCATAAAGCCAAGTCTTGAACCCAGCTGAACACCTCTGGTATGAACTGACTGTATGAGTCCACACTGACTGAATCAATCATTTCTTTCTGGATCTTGCATCATGCACAGAGACATTGTCATGATGGAATAGAAAATACCCTTTCACAAACTGTTGCTGTTAAATCAGAAGCACACAATTCCCTAGAATATCATTATATGCTGTAACATTAAGATTTGTACTCATGGAAATTAATAAAATAGTCCAACCTGTTCATTAGTAGAGGGTGTTTCCTAATACTTTTGTCCAGATAATATATTTTAGTACTGTACGTCATTGTTGTATAAAGGTAAATGCTGCACTTTCAAGTTCCCTTTCTGTCGGTCTCTCGACGTTGTGCCGAACCGACAGATGGGGTTTGTCCCTGAGAACCAATCGCTTCCGACTTATTAGAAAAGGCCAATGAAACTGGCGAATGAAATTTGCATGCCGGACTCCGCCCCCGGATATCCGGGTATAAAAGGGAGGCGGCGTGCCTCATTCATTCACCTTTTTGTTCTTCGGAGCCTTCGCTCATGATCAACAGACTTCGCTACAAGATAGCAACTACAAGATTGCCGGTTCTACGACGTGTTGCAGCGGACTGTCCCTTCCTGTGGCGACTTCCCCTGGGCGTCTCGGTGGTTCCAGAAGTGTTCGAGTTTTTTATCTAAAAGAGCAAATTTCTCCAGCGTGGCATGCCCCGCTGTTCTCGTGGGTGCAACACACTCATCGAGGAGGGGGACGGACACGAGGTCTGCTTCCAGTACGCTGGGGCAGCCCTTGTGGATACGTCCTGCCCGCACTGCGGGCGATTGATGATTCAGACGTTGCTGTGTTCCCACGGGACTCAGCCACCACCTCGTCTGCTTCCCCTTCCGTGACGGCCGGACTATGGCCCTGCCGTCTGCTACGGCGAGCAGCGAGGGTGATATGAGGATTACTGTGTGCGCTAATCCGTCAGCCACTGGCTCGCGGACTGTTCCCCATGAGACGGTCCCACTGTCTCGTTCCTCAACCACGTATTCGGAAACGGTGCGTGATGATGAGATGTCCGTTGCAACATCGGAGGGTGAATTACTGGCATCAGACTCCGACGATTCCTTGAAGCTCCCTCCCTCGGGCGGTCGAGCCCAGGAAGAAGCGGACGTCGAAATGTCAGCCATGCTTTCCCGGGCCGCCGGCATTGGGTTGCAGTGCACCGCACTGCCTCTCCCAAAGCTCACGGCTGGATACATGGTACCTCGGGTTTGAGAGCGGCTCCAAGCCGTACTCGCCCCCAGTGCCGTGTTTCCCCGGAAGTGCATGAGGAACTTAGTACGACCTGGAGCGCCCCCTTCGGCGCGTGCACGTCAACTAGTTCCATCGCCCTTTCTTCCCTCGATGGTGGGGCAGCTAGAGGATACGTCGATGTCCCCCTGGGGCTCGACCTAGACTCCCGTCCAAAGCATGTAGGTTTTTTCGGCATCCAAGATGTCAAGAGCTTACTCTGCTGCGGGCCAAGCTGTCCCCTCTCTCCACGCTATGGCCATCCTGCAGGTCCATCAGGCCAAGGCCTTGAGAGAGCTCCACGAGGGTAAGACCGACCCAGCGCTTATGCAGGAACTCTGCGCCGTCACCGACCTCGCTCTACGGGCGACCAAAGTGACCGCGCGGGCCCTGGGTCGGGCGATGTCAACACTTGTGGTCCAGGAGAGACACTTCTGGCTGAACCTTGCACAGCTGGGTAATACCGAGAAAGTCCGCTTTCTCGACGCACCCATCTCGCAAGGGGGGGCTGTTTGGTGATACTGTCGAGCCGCAGTTCTCGTCAGTAAAGAAGCAGACAGAGGATATCAAGCATATCCTCCCTCGCCGCGATTCGGCCGCCCTCTGGCCATCGAGATCCCGTGCACAGTCTGCTTCCCAGCAGCCCTGGTCCTCTTCGACGCCTTCCGGTTTCGGTGCCCCCCACACAGGCAGCCCCCCGGAAGAAGACATCGAAGAGGAGACCACCACCCCATCAGCAGCCGTGGCGGAAGCCAAAGCGGCCCTCATGGGAAGACCCCAGGGAGATCGAGAATACCTTCGGGCCCGACCCCAGCCTTTCCATCGCTGGTTGGTTGATCCAGGACGGTTCCTGCCCCGTCCCAACAGCCCACTTCTAAGAGTTTTTCTCTCTCTCTGGGCGTTTATCACAGCCGCTCTCACCCTCTACACGACGGTGTTCGGCAACTCGACGTTGCGTCACGGCGAGACCCAATGTCGAGTATAATCAGCAGCCTAAGCACTCTCAATCGATGGTGCGTTGTGCCACATCATCGTCTAGGTATTATCACAGCCGCTCTCACCCTCTACACGGCGGTGTTCGGCAACTCAACGGTGAGGCGAGACCCAATGTCGAGGATAATCATCAGCCTAAGCACTCTCAATCGATGGTGCGTTGTGCTACATCATCGCAAGGCAGGTAAAACAGCAGAGCAAATCTCCTCTCCGGGGGCCCCCCCACGGCGAGGGATCCGCACTGCAGGCCATCGAACCACCCCTCGGGAGGTCGATGAAGCAGAACATACCCCTAGCCTCCCTGTATCGGACCCTGGGAGCCTGACAAGGCTTCCCAAACCGTCACGGTGACTACGGGATACGATCCGTCTCGGCTACTCGATCCAACTCCCCAGACGCCCGCCCAAGTTTCGGGGCATCCTCTCAAACCTCAGTCAGAGGCAAGGATGCTCTCTTGCTTCGGGACGAGGTCGCCACCCCTCTGGAGAGGAAGCGATTGTGCTCGTCCCTCTAGCCGAGATGTTCAACGGGGTTTACAGCCCGTACTTCATCGTCCCCAAAAAGGGGGTTGCTAGATCTGCGTACCCTGAACAGGCACCTACTCAAGCTGCCGTTCAGGATGTTCACGCAGAAGCGCATCCTGGCATCTATCAGATGTCAAGATTGGTTCATGGCAATCGACCTGAAGGACGCTTACTTTCATGTCTCGATTCTCCCTCATCATCGCCCGTTCCTACGGTTCGCTTTTGAGGGTCGGGCATATTAGTGCAGAGTCCTCCCTTTCGGTCTGTCCCTGTCCCCACGAGTCTTCACGAAGAACGTGGAAGCCGCCCTCACACCCTTCAGGGAGAGAGGTGTGCGGGTAGTAAACTATCTCGACGACTGGCTCATTTGACACACTCGTGAGATCTGTTATGTACACACAGGGACCTAGTGCTTCGGCACCTAGATCGATTGGGACCACAGGTCAACCGAGTAAAGAGCAAGCTCTCCCTGTGCAGAGCAACCTCTTTCTTGGTATGGAACTCAACTCTGTCTCCATTACAGTGCGACTGACTACAGAGCGTGCTCAGTCAGTGTTGAACTGCCTGGAATATTTCAAGCAGTCAGCGGGCCCCCTGAAACAAGAGGCTCCTGGGCACATGGCATCCTCGACTGTAGTGATACCCCTCGGGTTGATGCACATGAGACCGCTCCAACACTGGCTACAGAGTCGAGTTCCTTGGAGAGAGTGGCACACCGGCAGCAGGCGGATGGTGATTACGCCTCTCTGCCGATGCACCCTAACCCCTTGGTCTTCAATGACCTTTCAACGGAAAGGGGTCCCTCTCGGGCAGGTCACGAGGCGCGTCGTGGTGACGACAGACGCCTCCCTGCAGGGTTGGGGTTCCGTGTGCAATGGGCACGCAGTGTCGGGGCGATGGACGGGCCCCCGACTGCGCAGGCATATCAACTGACTAGAGTTGTTGGATGTGCTACCCGCACTGAAGGGGCTACAACCTCTCGTGCAGGATAAGCACATGGTGGTCCGGTCGGACAGCACAACTGCCGTAGCGTATATAAACCGCCAGGGTGGCATTCACTCACGGCAGCTAACACGACTCGCCCGACGCCTCCTCCTGTGGGGTCCGTGGGTGAGCAGATCCCTGCGAGCCACACATATCCCAGGCGACCTGAACCAGACAGCCGATGCGCTCTCAGTTGACGCCTCACGGAGAGTGGCGACTCCACCCACGCGCAGTCCAGCTCATAGGGTACAGTTCGGGCGGGCTCAGGTAGACCCCTTCACCTCCCTGGACACCACCCATTGCCCGCTAGGGTACTCCCACCCGAGGCCCCCCTCGGCACGGATGCTCTAGCGCACAGCTGGCCATGGGACAAGCGGAAGCACGCCTTCCCCCCAGTGAGCCTCATTGCACAGACCCTGTGCAAGGTCAGGGAAGAGGAGCATCAAGTGTATTAGTTGCGCCATACTGGCCCAACCGGACTTGGTTCTCGGAGCTAATGCTCTTGACGACAGCTCCCCCCTCGTCGATTCCCCTGACAAAGGACCTGCTTTCCCAGGGAAAGGGCACGTTATGGCTTCCCTGGCCAGACCTCTGTAACCTCTATGTCTGGCCCCTGGATGGGACGAGGAGATCTTGAGTGGCCTGCGGCGGTTAAGACCACCACTCAGGCTAGGGCCCTGGCCACTAGGCGACTATATGCCTGTAAGTGGTGCCTCTTCTCATCCTGGTGCTCTTCTCGAAGAGAAGACCCGCGGAGTTGCTCGATCGGGAACGTGCTTTCCTTCCAGAGACTCGAGAGTAATCTCTCCCCTTCCACACTGAACGTGTATGCAGCCGCTATTGCCGACCCAGTTGCTGGTAGTCTCTAGGACAGCACAACCTGATCATTTGGTTCCCAAGGGGCGTGGGAAGGCTACCACCTCACCCGCTCTCCATACCCTCTTACGACCTTGATGCGGTCCTGGAGCCCCTCGGAGATGCCGCTCTTTCTCACCTCACGATTAGGACGGCTCTCCGGATGGCGCTCAAGAGGGTAGCGGACCTACAAGCATTCTCTGTGTCCACCGATTGCCTAGAACTCGGGCCCGGTGATTCTCACGCTATCCTGAGACCCCGGCCCGACTACGTGCCCAAAGTTCCCACCACTCCCCCTAGACCAGGTGGTGAGCTTACAGGCGCTCCCCACCGGGGAGGAAGACCCAACCCCATCCGTGTTGTGTCCAGTACGCGCATTGCGCCTCTGCTTGGACCGTGCGGGCGGGCTGGGCAGAGCAGCCCTGCCCCTTAGGCCGGGTACCAACTGAGTTATCCACAACATAGTTCTAACCGGACCTAGTGCTACCGGATGTTGTAACCCCCCAGCAGGGCGGTTCCGTCTGATGTATCCACATGATTGGTTCCCACCTTGGTAACCCATGACCTTCCCTAGGTGGACCTCCACCTTGCGGTTAACTCCTTCAGTCCGCACTTTCTCCCATGACTTCTCCCCTAACGGTGAGACCATGTTGGTATCTCCACTAAACTCCTCCCTGCGGTAGGAAGTGGTCTCTGTAGCGCATCCCCCACTTGAGGAAGTAGCGCTTACCCAGTGGCCTTACGGTACCGGGCGGCTTCTCGCTGTTAGAGAAACAAGGCCGCCGCCTGTGAGGCCGAAGGCAGGGGCCTTCCCACCTTTCAAGAAAGCTCTGGGACCCCCTACCTACCCACTGGGTAGGTTACAATTTCGCGGTAGTGCTCACGGCTGACACGCCCAGGCCAGTCACCGTCGCTTTGCTAGAGATTGTGACAGGGCACAGTGTTGTGGCGTTTTCCATAGGAACCCCATCTGTCGGCTCGACACAATGTCGAGAGACCAACAGAAAGGGAACGTCTTGGTTACAGATGTAACCTCAGTTCCCTGATGGAGGGAACGAGACGTTGTGTCCTTCTTGCCACAACACGTGCTGCCCACTGCAGCAGTCGTGAGAGGTCTCAGGCTCCTCAGAACAAAGGTGAATGAATGAGGCACGCCGTCTCCCTTTTACACCCAGATATCCGGGGGCGGAGTCCGGCATGCAAATTTCATTTGCCAATTTCATTGGCCTTTTCTAAGATGTCGGAAGCGATTGGTTCTCAGGGACGAACCCCATCTGTCGCTCGACACAACGTCTCGTTCCCTCCATCAGGGAACTGAGGTTACATCCGTAACCAAGACGTTTTACTGCTAATAGAAAAATGCATAAGAATAAATTGTCTTGTAAGAGCATTTGTAGAAAATGTTTTTACTCATTTCCAGCCTTGGTTTTCTCATGACAGGGCATATTCTTCACTTCATTTGGAACCATCTGTCTAGGCGAGTTTGAAGTGATTCATCAACGGTATTGTTTGCTTCTTTGACTCAAAACGTGACGTCACGTGGCAGCAGCTCCTCAACACATAATGTAAAACAAGAAATACAGCATAGTTGTGTGCGCTTTCTGATTTGTTTTCTGTATTATTTTTCCGGTATCTATTAGGTCCAGTGAAGAGAAAACAGCAGAAAATAAACCTTCATATGTTGCACCTGAGATTTTGAATGGCAAACCTTATGAAGAGAAAACGTAAATAAACATCATCAAACTGCATATACTTATGTTATACATGAAATACATACACACTGTGCATATACTGTTTATCAGACTGACTACTTAACCTTGGCAATAATAACTTTCACAGTGAAATATGGATGTTGGGATGTGTTATCTATGAGCTGTGCATGCTGAAGTGTGTGGTGAGATTTTCTTTTCATCAGATTGAAACAGAATCAATAGGTTAAAACAGTGATGTTCTAATATATACAGTACAAATACCAATGAACAATTGAGGAAAAATCACATTGATTCATTAGTCACCATTTAAAACAATATACTGTATAATTGGCTCATGCAAAAAAATCATGAATTAAATTCCCACTGAGACAAAACAATCAACCAACCATCAACCAATTTATTTTCCAAGCAAAGCAATACAGAAATGACTTGCACTATTCAACATCAATGTTGTCCCATTTTATCACTGTTGGAACACTGCATGTTCAATATCAAGTGCGTACATAGATTTAAGTCTCATTGTCTCACAAAACGATTTGATTACGATTTATCTTTTTAAAACACCGCTTTGACAAGACGCATGCTGCGTCCCAGTTTGCATACTATCTGTCCTAAATAATAGTACCTATTATATAGGTATAATAGTAGTACCTCCCAAATCGTAGTATGCTGACATGTGCATTCGTAAAAGTACCCGGATGGTCTACTGTTTTCTGTGAAAATTAAAAGTGCAGATCCATGGACACTCAAATAGTTGATATTACCCACAACTCACTGCCAGTAGGCGGGGTTTAGTGCATTAATAACATTAAATAGGAGATGCTTCACTGAATTAATAAATGTAAGTGTACAGTAAACATTACATAAGAAATACTGAATAAATACATAGTTAAATACAAAGAAGATTTGAGGATTGTGATTGTTAACAATCACAGTGTTGTCTATGCAACAGCTAACTATTCTGTTTTGTGTTAGTCCCAGTGAGTGCGTAATGTTTTGTTGTGCACAAAAATGTGTATACTTTTCCTTAACAATAACAGTACGTACTGTAAGGACAAAGTATAAGTAGGCAAATTGGGATGTAACAGCTTCAAACATGATTCCAAGTTCAGAAATACATGAGAATGCACTTAATTTACTTTATTGCACTTTATTAAGGTTCCTGCGTGAGCACAAAACAGTCCTCAGGAGAGAGGGAGAACACACGAGTGAGAGACGTGCAAATGCTAACCCAGCTAGCCAAAATATGTGACTGTTACGTATTGTCAACATAATGTGATGACCAAATTTATGTTGTGTTGACGAGTTATAGCGCGGTCAAGTTGGAGTTTGAGCATGCAAATATCTGTCGTATGCAGCTGCGAATATGGGTGGGGGAGCTGGATATGAGGAAATTGGTGCTTTTCTGGCAAAAATGGAGGAGGGTCACACTCTGAGGTGAGAAAGGTCACACCGTGACGAATCCATCTGGTCGCACAGCCGTGCTGCCAGCCACAGAACCTCCCCCCACGGGGACGATGTTGCAGACTCCCACTAGTTCCTCTGTCACGGTATCTGGGGGTCTGGTTACAGCTGCCCAACCCGTCGCAGTGGCTAGTGAGGACGATCCGTCTTGGCTACGCGCTTCAGTTCGCCAGGCGCCCTCCCCAGTTTCGGGGCATTCTGTTCACCTCCGTGGAGAATGGCGACTCCAACTCAGCGCCGTCCAGCTCATTTGGGAGCAGTTCAGGCAGGCGCAGGTTGACCTGTTTGCCTCCCTGGACACCTCCCATTGCCCGCTTTGGTACTCCTTGACCGAGGCCCCTCTCGGCACAGATGTCTTTGCGCACAGCTGGTTGCGGGACAAGCGGAAGGTCCTGTGCAAGGTCAGGGAAGAGGAGCATCAATTTCTGTTGGTTGCGCCCCACCGGCCCAACCAGGCTTGGTTCTCAGAGCTGATGCTTCTGACGACAACTCCACCCTTGCTGATTCTCCTGATGAAGGACCTTCTTTCTCAGGGGTAGGGCATGGTCTGGCACCCGAGATCAGACCTCTGGGACCTCCACGTCTGGCTTCTGGACGGGATGAGGAGATCCTGAGTGACCTGCCTCCCGCAGTCGTGAGCCCCAGCCACTGTATGCCTACAAGTGGTGCCTCTTCTCGTCTTGGTGTTCTTCCCGCAGGGAAGACCCACAGAGCTGTGCGATCAGTGTCGTGCTGTCCTTCCTTCAAGAAAGGTTAGAGAGCAACCTCTCTCCCTCCACCCTCAAGGTCTATGTCGCTGCCATTGCTGCACATCACGACCTTGTGGCAGGTAAGTCTCTCGGTCAGCACGACCTGGTCATCAGATTCCTTAGGGGCACGAGGATGAATCCTCCCCGACTGCGCTCCGTACCCTCTTGGGACCTTGATGTGGTCCTTGTGGGCCTCGGTATGGCCCTATTTGAGCCCCTAGGAGAAGCCACTCTACCTCATCTCATGATGAAGACGGTTCTCCTAGTGGCGCTCGCTTCTATCAAGAGGGTAGGGGATCTGCATGCATTCTCTGTGTCCAACAAGTGCCTTGAGTTCGGGCCGGGTGACTCCCACGTGGTGCTGAGACCCTGGCCTGGCTACATGCCCAAAGTTCCCACCACTCCCTTCAGGGACCAGGTGGTGAACTTGCAGGCGCTCCCCTCTGGGGAGGAAGACCCAATCCCTTCCGTGTTGTGTCCAGTACGCGCCTTCTATTTGGACCGCACACAGGGCTTCAGAAGCTCTGAGCAGCTCTTTGTCTGTTTTGGAGGACAGCAGAAGGGTAGGGCTGTCTTCAAAAAGATTGGCACTGGATCGTGAACGCCATCACCTTGGTGCACTGATCCCAAGATACACACCAGGTAAGACAGACGACCGGCTGGGCGTATGCCTGCGAAGCGCCTTCTCCCCTTCAAAAGGTGAGTCAGTGCGCTGTTCGAGCCTCCCTACTTCCTCCACTGGACAAAGTATAGGCATTCTATCCATCACTAAGCACTTCGAGCCGGGCGGAGCGGCTCGTATTCCAGGCCCAGTATAAGTGAGTTTCCATCACAAGGCGAACCCTTATACTTGAGCTAGTGCTCCACACGTAGTGACTCCCCTCCTTGGGTAGTCCCGTCTGATGTTCCTCACTCTTGGTTCCAATATCGGTGAACCTGTGACCTCCCCTCGGTGGACTCCACCGCTTCTGTGCGCCCCTGTTGGGACCCCGCACTACTACTACTATGAGTTCTCCCCACTGGTGAGACCATGTAGGTATTCCATGTTTATTCTCCCTACGGCAGATGTTGTCTCCGTAGCGTTCTCCCCTCAGGCAAGGGGGTAGCACTTCCCAGTGTCCCTTACGGCGGCTATCTCGCCCCTCGAGTAGCAAAGACCACAGCCTGTATGGCTGTTAGTAGGAGCCTCTTGTCATGAACCACGCATTGATGTTACGTATGTAACCTCAGTTCCCTTTCTGTCGGTCTCTCGACATTGTGTCGAGCCGACAGATGGGGTTCGCTCTTGAGAACCTATTGCTTCCGACTATTTTAGAAAAGGCCAATGAAATTGGTGAATGAAATTTGCATGCCGGACTCCGCACCCGGATATCCGGGTATAAAAGGGAGACGGCGTGCTGCATTCATTCACCTTTTTGTTCTTCGGAGCCTTCACATTGTATCGACTTCGAGACTTCAAACTCTACGCCGAATTACTGCTGGAATCTTACGACGTGGTGCAGCGGACTGTCCCTTCCTGCGGTGACTTCCCCTGGGCGTCTCGGCAGTGCCAGAAGTGTTCGAGTTTTTTTCTCTAAAAGAGCAAATTTCTCCAGCGTGGCATGTCCCGCTGTTCTCGTGGGTGCAACACACTTGTCGAGGAGGGGGACGGACACGATGTCTGCTAACAGCACGCTGGGGCAGATGTTGTGGATATGTCCTGCCCGCACTGCGGGCGGTTGACGATTCAGACGTTGCCTTCACGGGCGGCTGTGTTCCCACGGGACTCAGCCACCACCTCGTCTGCTCCCCGTTCTGCTACGGCAAGCAGCGAGGGTGATATGAGGATTACTGTGAGCGTTAATCCGTCAGCCACTGGCTCACGAACCGTTCGCACCTCGTCTCGCTCGTCTGACTGTTCCCCAGGAGACGGTCCCACCGTCTTGTTCCTCAACCACGTATTCGGAAATGGTGCGTGATGATGAGATGTCCCTTGCAGCATCGGAGGGTGACTTACTGGCATCTGACTCCGATGATTCCTCGGAGCTCCCTCCCTCGGGGGGTCGAGCCCAGGAAGAAGCGGACGTCGAAATGTCAGCCATGTTTTCCTGGGCCCCCGTGAGCGTTGGGCTGCACCTCTCCCAGTGCTCGCGGCTGGATACAGCCTCGGGGAGAGAGGTGTGCGGGTACAAAACTATTCCGACGACTGGCTCATCTTGGCACACTCGCGAGATCTGTTGTGTGCAAACAGGGACCTAGTGCTCTGGCACCTAGATCGATTGGGACCACAGGTCAACCGAGAATAGAGCAAGCTCTCCCCTGTGCAGAGCATCCTCTTTCTCGGTATGGAACTCAACTCTGTCTCCATGGCAGCGCGACTGACTACAGTACGCGCTCAGTCAGTGTTGAACTGCCTGATCAGCGGTACCCCTGAAACAATTTCAGAGGCTCCTGGGCACATGGCATCCTCGGTGGGGGTGGTCCCCCTCGGGTTGATGCACATGTGACCGCTCCAACACTGGCTACAGAGTCTGGTTCCCTGGAGAGCGTGGCACACCGGCAGCAGGCGTATGGTCATCACGCCTCTCTGCCAACTCACCCTAACCCCCTGGTCTTCAATGACCTTTTTGGTGGACTGGGGTCCCCCTAGGGAAGGTCTCAAGGCACGTTGTGGTGACGACGGATGCCTACCTGCAGGGTTGGGGTGCCGTGTGCAACGGGCACGCAGTGTCGGGGCGGTGGACGGGCCCCCGCCTGCGTTGGCATATCAACTGCCTAGAGTTGTTGGCTGTGCTACTTGCACTGAAGAGGCTGCAGCCTCTCGTGCAGGGCAAGCACGTGCTGGTCCGGTCGGACAGCACAACTGCCGTGGCATGTATCAATCGTCAAGGTGGCATTCGCTCATGGCAGTTAACACGACTCGGTCGACGGCTCCTCCTCTGGAGTCAGCAGGTGATCAGCTCCCTGCGAGCCACACACATCCCAGGCGACCTGAACCAGACAGCCAAAGCGCTCTCTCGTCAGTCGACGCCTCACGGAGAGTGGAGACTCCATCCCTGCGCAGTCCGGCTCATATGGGAGCAGTTCGGCCAGGCGCAGGCGGACCTGTTTGCCTCCCCGGACTCCACCCATTGTCCGCTTTGGTACTCCCTGACCGAGGGACCCCTCAGCATGGATGCCCTAGCGCACAGCTGGCCGCGGGACAAGCGGAAGTATGCCTTCCCCCCAGTGAGCCTCATTGCACAGGTCTTTTGCAAAGTCAGGGAACAGGAGCATCAAGTGTTACTAGTTGCGCCCTATAGGCCCCCTTCGAGCCCCTGGGAGAGGCTGCTCTTCCTCATCTTACAATGAAGACGGCCCTCCTGGTGGCGCTCGCCTCCATCAAGATGGTAGGGGACCAACAAGCACTCTCTGTGTCCACGGATTGCCTAGAATTCGGGCCTGAAGACTCTCACATGATCCTGAGACCACGCCTGGCTACGTGCCCAAGGTTCCCACCACTCCCTTTGGGAACAGGTGGTGAACTTGCAGGCGCTCCTCACTGGGGAGGAAGACCCAACCCCATCCGTGTTGTGTCCAGTATGCGCATTGCGCCTCTACTTGGACCGCACCCAGAGCTTCAGAAGCTCTTTGTCTGTTTTGGAGGTCAGCAGAAGGGGAGGGCTGTCTCCAAACAGAGACTGGCGCACTGGATCATGGATGTCGTCGCTATGGCATACCAATCTCAAGATCGCCCCGCCCGTTAGGAGTGAGGGCACACTCCACTCGGGGTGTAGCCTCCTCATGGGCACTGGCTCAGGGCGCCTCTCTGGCAGACATCTGCAGAGCTGCGGGTTGAGCTACGCCCAACACATTCGCAAGGTTCTACAACCTCCGCGTGGAACCGGTGTCAGCCCGTGTCTTGCAGGGCAACAGGTAAGAGACGTGACCAGTAGGGCGTACGCCTGCAAAAGCACCTTCCCTCTAGGTGGGTCAGTGCGCTAATTCCGCCTCCCTTCTTCCCCCCACTGGGTGAAGAATAGGCATTCCATCCATCACTAAGCACCTTCCTGGGGGTGGGGCTGGGCAGAGCAGCCCTGCCCCCTTAGGCCGGGTAACAGTTGAGTTATCTACCACGTAGCTCTAACCGGACCTAGTGCTCCAGACGTGGTAACCCCCCCCCCCCACTGGGGTGGTTCCATCTGATGTATCCTCATGAGTGGTTCCCACCTCGGCAACCCATGACCTCCCTAGGTGGACTTCCACCTCGCGGTTAACTCCTTCAGTCCGCATATTATCCCATGAGTTCTCCCCTGATGGCGAGACCATGTTGGTGTCGCCACTAATTCCTCCCCATGGTAGGTAGTGGTCTCTGTAGCGTTTTTCCCCCAGTGGGGAATAATGCTTACCCAGTGGCCCTTACGGTGCCGGGCGGCTTCTCGCTGTTAGAGAATCAAGGCCTCTGCCCGTGACGGCCGGTGGCAGGGGCTTCCCACCTTTTCTTCAAAAGCTCTGGGACCCCCTACCTCTCCACTGGACGGTTACAATTTCGCTCGACACAACGTCGAGAGACCGACAGAAAGGGAACGTCTTGGTTACGGATGTAACCTCAGTTCCCTGATGGAGGGAACGAGACATTGTGTCCTTCTTGCCACAACGCTGGCCACCCGCCGCAGCGGTCGAGGGATGCTCTCAGGCTCCTTAGACCAAAGGTTAATGAATGCAGCACGCCGTCTCCCTTCTATACCCGGATATCCGGGGGCGGAGTCCGGCATGCAAATTTCATTCGCCAATTTCATTGGCCTTTTCTAAAATAGTCGGAAGCGATAGGTTCTCAAGAGCGAACCCCTCTGTCGGCTCGACACAATGTCGAGAGACCGACAGAAAGGGAACTGAGGTTACATCCGTAACCAAGACGTTCCCTGATGGAGGGAATGAGACGTTGTGTCCTTCTTGCCACAACGCTTCGCCGGCCGCTGCAGCGACCGGGAATGCCTCTCAGGTTCCTCAGCCCAAAAGGTGAATGAATGGGCACGCCATCTTCCTTTTTATACCCATATGCACGGGACGGAGACTGGCATGCCACGCCATTCGCCAACTTCAACGGCCTTTAAAAAGTACAATCGGAGAAGATAGGTTCTCAAGATCAAACCCCATTCTGTTGGTTCGACACAACGTCTCGTTCCCTCCATCAGGGAACTGAGGTTACATACGTAACCAAGACGTTTTTCTTCCCTTTCAATAAAATCTTTGTCCACATGAAAACGCAAAACACGCTATAAAGCACTGTCAAGAGCGTGCCAAACCAACAGGTGACGCCATGACTCTATAATGGGTGCCTCTAACTGTAAAGCCATGTTGACCAATCAGAAGCCTTAAAAAAAGCTGACTACTGGTTCTGGTAGGCTAAACAAATCCTTTTAAAAGTTTTAAAAAATGTTCAGTTTCAGTGACCTGAAACTGTGTGTGCATGTGTATGAACCACCAAACTGCATACAAAAAGCTGCTGTTTTGAATATACAGGTGGACATTTTCATGGGACAAAAAAAATATTTTGCTAAATATCCTAGCTGCTCTCTTTCTTTTTGTATTGATTCGAAGATGTTTTTTGCTTGATTGTTTTGTCTCAGTGGGAATAAAGGTTTTTGTTTGAGCATGCTGTTAAATTAAGGATTTACAACATTTTTTCCCAGTTTCCTGCAATACTCTCAGTTGAGACTGTTCAAAAGGTACTCACATCCTCCTACGAAGCCCTTCCTCTGACCTTCTCTGAGGATCTCCGTCAGCTGGTAAATGACACACTTCAGGCCGATCCAGCATCTCGTCCGTCAGTCAGCGAGATCTTGACTAGACCTTTTATCATTAATTATCTTCGCGAAAAGGTGAGCTACCTTATTAAAATATTTAACTTTTCATACAATTTGCAATAAAAAGTGCATATTGGCACTGGTTCTAAACAAAATGAAAAAGAAGAATTTTGGGTAACACTTTATAATATTGTTTCATACTTTTGTCTTTTCCCAGAACATGCAAACTATTAGGACTCTTTATAGAACACTAGAGGACCTGAGAGCCCTGGCTAATGATTTGGAAAGAGTCCATTTCAACACAACCGTGGGCAGTCTCACAGGAGGTGTAGTGGGATTGGCTGGAGGAATCACATCTGTAGTGGGTCTCATTCTCTCTCCATTCACTCTCGGAGCGTCTCTGATAGTAACAGGAGTGGGAATTGGCACAGCAGTAGCTGGAGGAGTAACCGCTGGTGCCAGCAACATAACAAACATGGTTAACAAGAGCACAAACCAGCAAAAGATCAAAATGCTCTTAAAGGAGTTCCAAGAAAAAATGGCCTCCACAGTTTGCTGCATCCAAAACATCCAAATAGCTGTGGAAACTTTAGAAAACCAGTTTTCCACAAGCAATTACCCGTTTTACAATGCACATCCTGGGGCAAATGTTGGAGTTCGACTTGGACGAGGACTGGGAGGAATTCCGGAGATTTTCCGTTTAATTGAAGTTGTAAATGTTGGGAAGGTGGCAGCTCAGGTCGCGAAAGCCGTTCGTGCAGCTGAAGTAGCTACAGGAGTTTTGTCTGCACTTTTTGTGGCTGTTGATATCTTCTTTGTGTTCCTCGACTCCAGAGAAATCCACAACCTTCGCCAAGATTATGCTTCAAGAGAGAGTCGGCGAGAATCAGGATCAACTGACCAGACATCAAAGTACAGTGACACGACAAATCTGGTGCCTTCAAAAACTCAACAAGCTGAAGAGCTGAAGTCTGAGACCATGAAATTTGTGACAAAAATAAAAGAGACAACAGAAGAGCTTCAGGCAATTCTGGATACACTACAAGACGCAATACACCAAAACTCTGAGACGCCAAACATTGACAGCTAAGAATTGTTAGTAAAGCTCAGTATGCTCCTCAGTCTTGATTGATTATAGTTGTAGCAAAGGTTAGGTGATGATCACTGTATATTCTGAGTGTTTCCATGATAAAATATCTAAATCAGGATGGCTAGTTTTAAAAGCGCTCAGAGAAACTTTTTGAGGGGCAATAAAGGAAGGATTTTAGCTTGCTCTACGGGTTGTATGGGAGCATTTAATAATGTTAAGAATTGGGCTTCTTGCCTTTATTTCCTTGATGTTATTGAAAACAGAAAGAATGAGCATCGTTTCCTGTGTTTCTGTATTCAAATGTCTGCCTAATGTCATTTTCTTCCACTTAAATAAATGTACTAAAATAAATGCATTACTGAAAAGCAAACACTTACATTTTCTTTTGATTCAATTCAATATGTTTTACATTTACATTAACTCATCTAGCAAATTCTTTTATCCAAAGCAACTTACAGAGAGTTGAGGGAGCAAAAAGCGATATGTCATACAGGAGCAATAATATAATACAATAGGTGCTAATACAAAGTTACTAGTTTCAACAAAAGCCAGACCAATACTTGTTCATTTGTCTGTCAAGTGTTCACAGAAGAGATGGGTTTTAAGTAGTTTTTTTTAATGTTACATTTACATTTAGTCATTTAGCAGACGCTTTTATCCAAAGCGACTTACAAAGAGTTTAGGGAGCAATAAGCGATATGTCATACAGGAGCAATTAATACAGTAGGTGCCAGAGGTGGGACCAAGTCATTGTATTGCAAGTCACAAGTAAGTCTCAAGTCTTTGCCCTCAAGTCCCGAGTCAAGTCCCAAGTCAAGACAGACAAGTCTCAAGTCAAGTCCCAAGTCCTACATTTTGAGTTCCGAGTCCCTTTAAAGCGAACCCGGTGTATAGAGAGATGTATGGCTTAATGCGTTGTAATAGCCTTACACTACTAGCATTTGTCGTTAGAAACACATCAAATATTTTCAGTTCTTAAAAAAAAACCTAAATGTAATACTCATTTTAACCTAAGGAAGCCACCATGTTCTTTTTCGATGACGTATACTGGTTGCAAGCACAGCTAGGCAGCAAAACTAAACACCGACACACTAATCAGTTCTTCAGTAAATATAAGGTTCTGTAGGATAATATATATATGTGTAACAATGTTCACAGCAAGGAAGAAGGAGGAGGGAACCGCCAAACGTTGAACAACAAAACTTTAATAAAATAAACAAACAACAAAACGAAAGTAAAATGCCGGCAGCTCCCTCACGGTCGACTGCCGGTCACACATAATAAAACATAATGTAAGGTCCAGTCCTGGTTCTCTCTCGTCCTTTACTGTTGTCGCTCCTGCTTTTATATAATGCTAAAAAAAGAAAGAAAAGAAAGACGCTATTTGGTGTATTTTCCTACATTTTAATATTGTTTGTCAGAAACAACACAAACGTGCATATTAATAATATACCAAAATCATTTCGAATTTATCATATACACAATGTTTTAGCCATTATACAATGCATTTTATCCAGATTTTGACTTTTTGATGTTGATTTTTCAACGTCAGTAGCCTAACGTTATTGTCTTCTCTCCCTCGGTCATTAGCTGACGGGGGCTAATATTCACGTGTGCTCTAATACAGAATAAATAACCAAACCGCAAGCATTATTATTGTGTTTATCAGTATATTCTCATAATGTACAGTATAAAGTATACGATTACGGTGGATGCTGACGTCTTAAATGTCTCAAAGGCGGTAGTTTAAAGCTATGATTTAATGCACGCTCACCTTGAACAGACGTCTAATACTGAACGCGTTCTTTTATGGCTGGCTTGTGTCAAGAGGACATACCGCCACCTACTGTCCCTGTGTGTTTGTATATCTGATCTTATGTTTTACGTGTCATATTTTACTGTTATATATGGAAAACGTGTGTGCTTCGCTGTTGCAAAAGAGAACAGGTTTAGGTCGCAACCATTTGACATCACGGATTCTGACGCAAAAAATAGCGGCCTCCAAGTAAAAATATTTTTTCAAAGTTTATGAATACTGTGACAGTTACACTGTTTTTTTTTTATTTCACAATTATAAAGTCAATGCCATTGTTCATATATTAAGCCATACATTTCTCTATACCCAGGGATCCTTTTAACGTGTTTGCAATGTAACGTTAACAGTGAGTTTACAGTCTCATTGATTTAACTATGCAGCTAGCAAAGTTACTTAGCCGATAAGCTAACGTTAGCGTCATTCAAAACTTACCGTTCTTTGTGCAACTTCAAATGTCGAACGAAGTTAGAAGTTGTTGCGTCTCCATCTGTAATCTTCGACCCGCATGTTTTGCATATTGCAGTTCGTTTTTTGTTGACCACCTCGTAGTTTTTATACCCGAACGAAACTATCTTTGGTATCATTTTTGCCAACTGGCGCGTTGTTTGACAGTTCTTCTTCATTGGTTGTCCTGCAATTTGATTGTATGGATACTGTCGGATCAAAACAACGTGGATCTAAATTGATTGGATGTTGTGCCAACAGCACACACACACACACACACACACACAGATGCACATAAACACACAGAGAGAAAGAGCGGTCCATGTCAACATACTTTTTAATCTTTGGGTTTTGGGGAAAGTAGCAAGTCTTTTCAAGTCAAAAGGCTCAAGTCCAAGTGAAGTCACGAGTTACTGACGTTAAAGTCAGTCGAGTTGCAAGTCTCTTAACATTTTGTCAAGTCGAGTCAAAAGTCATCAAATTCATGACTCGAGTCCAAGTCATGTGACTCGAGTCCACACCTCTGGTAGGTGCCAATACAAAGTTACTGGTTTCAACAAAAGCTAGACCACTACCTGTTGAGAGAGAGGTGTTACTTTTTTATTATTATTTGTCTGTCAAGTATTCACAGAAGAGATGGGTTTTAAGTAGTTTTTTGAATGTTGTGAGAGATGTGGTTGACCGGACCGAGTTAGGAAGAATGTTACACCAGGAAGGAGTTGTGAATGAGAATGAGCGGGAAAGCGATTTACTGCCCTTATGGGAAGGCAGTACAAGACGCCGCTGGTTTGCAGAACGCAGGGATCTTGATGGGGTGTAGGAGTGTAGGAGGGTGTGAAACTATGTCGGTGCAGATTCAACCGGTAGCCAGTGGAGAGAGATGAAAAGGGCCGTCACATGAGCCCTTTTGGGCTGTTGGAAGACGAGGCGTGCTGCTTGCATTCTGAACCAGCTGGAGTGGTTTGATAGCCTTTGCAGGAAGACCAGCAAGGAGAGCATTGCAGTAGTCCAACCTTGAGATTACCAGGGCCTGGACAAGGAGTTGTGCCGCATGCTCAGTGAGATAGGGTCTAACCTTTCTAATGTTGAATAAGGCATATCGGCATGACCGCATTGTCTTTGCAATGTGGACCCCAGTGATCGTGTGGTGAGCAGTGGACAACGAGCCCCTCCATGACACCCTGAAGGATCTGCCAGAGAGGTAGGATTTGAGCCAGCAGAGAGGAGAGCCTGAGATTCCTAGATTCCTAGACAGTGTCAAACGCTGAAGATAGGTCTATCAGAATCAGGACTGAGGATTTAGATTCCGCCTTGGCTAGACGCAGTGCTTCTGTGACCGATACGGGCTCCATAAAGCTAGACTTTTGGAGTTAGGGAAACAAATCCACCAATTGGATAACGAAAATGTGCAAAACCCCACATCAGAAACACACACATTTTTTTTGCAGTTAAGATATGAATATAATAAAATAGCTTCAGATAAATTAAATAAATCATTCCTATTCATGAAACAGAAATATTTTGAATTTGGGGATAAACCAGACAAATTACTTGCTAGACAATTACAAAAATTAGAAAATGATAAGACAATTCATACGATCAAGACAAAACTTGGAACACAATGTACATCGTCTAAGGACATAAACAATTGCTTTAAAGAATTTTATTCAACTTTATACTCTTCGGACGCATGCACTGACTTACAAGCTATGAATGAGTTTCTAAATAAATGTAGTCTTCCCTCTCTTACCCAGGATGAACGAGACTCCCTAAATAAAGACATATCATTGAACGAATTAAAAGACACAATAAATTCCCTAAAGAGTGGTAAGACCCCAGGTCCAGCCTTCTGATCTGTATAAGGAATTTAAGGAAATACTCTCCCCCTACCTACTCAGAACATTTGAGGAGGCATTAGTGGAGGGGCTACCCTCAACATTCAGTGAAGCAATCATAACTGTTATTCACAAAAAAGGTAAAAATACAGAGGAAGTGGAAGGATACACCGATCTCTCTCCTTAATGTAGATCAGAAAATATTGTCAAAGATTCTCGCAAATAGACTTGGTAGATTAATTAGTAGTCTAATTCATCCAGATCAAAATGGATTCACACCTCGTAGGAATGTCACGCAGAACACTAGACGCCTTTTTAACATAATGCACCACCCTAAAGCTAAGCAAGACAACCTGGTAATACTTTCTCTCGATGCTGAAAAAGCTTTTGATCGAGTGATTCAACTACCAAAGATGCGTTTCTCGATAATCTGCCCGAATTGTCTCAAATCATGAGAAATAACGTTGAAGATCTTGACATTACCACTGAAAATTTTAATTCCACCTTCTCGGTAACGCTAGACAAAGTTGCTCCACTACATTTAAAGAAGATTAAAAATGGCAGCCCCACACCGTGGTATAATGAACACACTCAGGCTCTAAAGAAAGCGGCCCGAAAAATGGAGCGCAACTTTAAGAAAACTAAATTAGAGGTATTTCGTACAGCATGGAAGGATAGTATTCGAAAATACAGGAAAGCCCTAATAACTTCTAGATCCGCCTACTTTTCATCACTAATAGAAGAAAACCAGCACAACCCTAGGTTTTTATTTAACACGGTGGCTAAATTAACAAAAAATAAATCGTCAGTGACTTCTGATCCTGTATATCAGCATAGCAGTGATGAATTTATGAACTACTTCACATATAAAATCCAAGATATTAGAGAAAAAATTATAACAATGCAATCAGAAGTGAAACCCGCTGAACAAACTAACTACAGCGCCCTTAAGGAGAAAATGCAATTATTTTATACCGTAGATCAAGATGAGCTGTCTAAAATTATTAGATCATCTAAATCAACAACATGCATACTAGACCCTATACCTACAAATCTACTGAAAGAGATGCTCCCAGAAATTATAGATCCTCTTCTTGGTATTATTAACTCATCTCTGACATTAGGACATGTGCCTAAAGCATATAAGGTGGCTGTTATAAGGCCCCTTGTCAAAAAACCCCAACTCGACCCTAGAGAACTAAGGAACTACAGGCCTATATCGAATCTACCTTTCATATCTAAAGTTCTGGAAAAAGTAGTTTCAACTCAATTATGCTCCTTCCTCCAAAGGAATGACATCAATGAAGAATTCCAGTCTGGATTTAGAGCATGTCACAGTACAGAGACTGCTTTGATCAGAGTTACAAATGATCTGCTATTGGCGTCTGACCGAGGTTGTATCTCGTTATTGGTGCTGCTAGACCTTAGTGCTGCATTCGATACCATTGACCACAGCACACTCCTACATAGACTCGAAAATTATGTCGGCATTAAGGGAATAGCTTTGAAATGGTTTAAATCTTATTTATCCGACCGTTTTCAATTTGTAGCAATAAACAATGAGGTGTCACGCAAATCGCAAGTCCAGTACGGTGTACCACAGGGCTCGGTCTTAGGGCCTCTGCTCTTCGCATTATACATGCTACCTCTAGGAGATATAATAAAGCGACACGGAGTTAGCTTTCACTGTTATGCTGATGATACTCAACTTTATATTTCCTCGAAGCCTCATGAAACACAGCAGTTCCATCGAATAATGGAATGCATAGTCGATATAAAAAACTGGATGAGTAACAACTTTTTATTACTGAACTCGGACAAAACGGAAGTGTTACTTATTGGACCGAAAACTGCTATAAGTAACAACCAAGAATACTGTTTAACTATTGACGGATGTTCCATAAAACCCTCGTCGTCAGCAAAGAATCTTGGCGTTCTATTCGATAGTAATCTGTCATTTGAGAGCCACGTCGCCAACACCTGTAAAATTGCGTTTTTCCATTTTAAGAATATATCTAAACTACGTCATATGCTGTCAATCTCAGATGCAGAGAAGTTAATTCATGCATTCATGACATCAAGACTAGATTACTGTAATGCACTGTTAGGTGGTTGCCCTGCAGGCTTATTACAAAAACTCCAATTGGTCCAAAACGCGGCAGCTCGAGTTCTTACACGTACAAAAAAGTATGAACATATTAGCCCGGTTCTGTCAACCTTGCACTGGTTACCTATAAAGCATCGCGTTAACTTTAAAATCTTGCTTATTACCTATAAAGCCTTACATGGTTTAGCTCCTCAGTACTTGAATGAACTCCTTTTGTATTACAGTCCTTCACGTGCATTACGCTCTCAGGCGTCCTGTCAGTTGGTAATACCTAGAATTTCAAAATCAAGTGCAGGTGGTAGATCCTTTTCCTATCTAGCGCCTAAACTTTGGAATAGTCTTCCCTGCACTGTCCGGGAGGCAGACACACTCTGTCAGTTTAAATCTAGACTAAAGACGCATCTTTTTAATCTTGCATACACTACTCTTCCATAATATAAATCTTCAGAGGGTTTAGGCTGCATTAGTTAGATCAACCGGAACCAAAAACACAACTGATGTACTTGTTGCATCAAAGAGTACAGAACAGTACTCTACTCTCAGCCAGTCTTGTCTCATTGTTCCAAGGTTACCACAGCGAGCAGGATGCAGTTCATGGCCTGACCTGATGGTAGAGCGGAGAATGGGAAGTGGGGACCTGACAAGAGCTGAGATGATAGAGCTGGATAAAGAAGGACGCGGTCTCTTGACATGTCTTCACCACAAAACTTCAAATGCTATTAGATTATTAATGATAATCTTAAACTATAATTTATTTTATTATTAAGTTTATTTATTTTATTTAGCCTTGTTGTGCAAGTTCTCTGGAGCTTGTGCAGAGGCAGCAGCTTTTGCCAGAGGGGAACTGGAATCCCCTGGTTGGGCCTGGGTTCTCCTGAGGTTTTTTTTCTCGATTAGAGTTTTGGGTTCCTCGCCACCGTTTGCATACTGTTTTTGCACTATCTGCCTGACCGGGGGGGCTGCTTTAGAATCTTAAAGTTTTACTTAATTAATATTGCATATAGGAATTTATTATCTGTTATATTTGACCTGTGCTTCTCTCTCCTTTATCCTAAATGTGTGCTCTCACTGAGCGTGTGTGTGTGTGCGTACTTGTCTGTGTACGTACGTGTGTGTGTGTGTTGTGTGTGTGTGTGTGTGCGTGTGCATCCGTGTGTGTGTGTGTCTCTGTGTCTGTGTGTGTTGGTGCGTGTTGTGTGTGTGGAGTGTTTTGTGTGTGGGTGTGTCTGTCTTCTGTGTTTTCAACCTTTTCTTGTTTTTGCAGGTACAACTTTGATTGTTTTGCTTGTAGTCAATGTGTCTCATGTACAGCTGCTTTGTAACAATGAAAATTGTAAAAGCGCTATATAAATAAAGTTGAGTTGAGTTGAGTGGAATGGCATTTTCTTCTCGCAGTACTAGAAAAATTTGGTGTGGGTGACAGATTGATAGATTGGATGAGGATTTTGTATAAAAGCCCTAAAGCTAAGGTACTAACTAATAATACTTTGTCTGACCCCTTCAATCTTCAAAGAGGGACGAGGCAAGGATGCCCCCTCTCTCCTCTCTTATTTGCGTTGTCCGTAGAGCCCCTTGCACAATATATTCGTTCTGACCCCTCGGTTCACGGCTTTAACACTATTAATACAGTCAACAAAATATCTTTATATGCAGATGATATACTGTTATATTATATAATATGATATATTACCAAACCCCATATGAGTCTGCCAGCTATTCTACAAATTATTAATGCTTTTGGGAGGCTTTCAGGCTTTAAAGTGAACTTAAATAAAAGTGATCTTATGCCCATGGGACTGAAAGATTTGTGTTCGATACAATCCTCACCATTTAAAGTTTCACTGGAAAAATTCACTTATCTCGGAATTGTGGTTACTAGCAAATATTCTTCTCTCTTAAAAACTAATTTCTCCCCTTTAATTGTCAAATTACAAGCCAATATACAATTTTGGAGAACAATCCCGATCTCTTTAATCGGCAGAATAAATGCAATTAAAATGGTATTTTTACCACAGATAATGTATCTATTTCAGAATATTCCAATCTTCCTTCCTAAATCATTCTTTAACAAATTAGACTCAATTATTCTCTCATTCTTGTGGGGATATAAGAACCACAGAATTAAGAAGGCACATCTGTCTAAACCTAAACAAGAGGGAGGTCTGGCTCTCCCAGACTTTCGTCTTTATTATTGGGCTTCTCACATTAAGATAATTTCAATGTGCTTGGATTATCACAGTGACTCTCCAAATTGGCACCAAATAATTTGTGATCAATGTTATCCTTACAATCCAGGAGCGGTGATTCTTTTGCCTGTTATTCTAGATCACTCTGCCTTCGATAGTAGTATCGTAATTCGTAATATTCTTCGTATCTGGAAACAGATAAGAGATTATTTTAAGATTAAGTCATTATCTTTTTTGATGCCTATTGCTAGGCACCCATCTTTTGAACCATCAAGATTGGACGGGACCTTTGCACAATGGGAAGAAATGGGTGTACGTACTATTGGTGACCTTTTCATTGATGGGGCTCTGGCATCCTTTAGTCAGCTGCAAGATAAATTCAAATTTCATCAGAAATACTTTAGATTTTTACAGATTCGGAATTATATACGTGTTCATACATCCTCGTTAGACAACACTTCACCCTCAATTATTGATATATGCCTTACCCAGTGTAAAGGTAGAAAAGATGCGTTACCGATAATTTATAACCTGTTACAATCCTTTAATCCTCCCTCCACTAGATTTCTTAAAGAAGAATGGGAGAAAGAACTAGGAGTGGAAATTTCTGAGGAAATATGGCAGAACAGTTTAGAGGAAATCAGTGAACAATCTATTAATTCTAGGCATAACCTTATTCAGTTTAAAAATCATCCACAGACTACATTATGCAAAAAAGAAACTGCACAGAAATTTCCAAAAGGTTTCACCTCTCTGTGACAAATGTAACTCAGCAGATGCTGATCTGTCCCACACTTTTATTTTTTGTTTCAAGTTACAGAATTTATGGAATGGTATTTTTGAAGCACTCTCACAAATATTTGAGGTGCAAATACAGCCGGATCCAATGCTTATTATTATGGGACCCTCTGAACACATGTATCCATTCTCAGGAGTACAACACAAACTGCTTACACATAGTGTCACGACTGGCGTGAAAGAACCCAAATGCAGGCAGGCAATGAAGGGGTTAACAAAACACTTTATTTACAAGACAAAAGGAACAAAGCAAAACACCCACGATGGGGAAAACTGAACTAAGAATATATATATAAATGGGAAAACAAAAACTTCCCTCAAGGGGGCAAAAACGAGAACAAAGAAATAATCAAACTAACAAGACAAGAGACAACCTGGGAAGCAAAGACAGAGGACGTGGGACGAACTGGATACACAAACACGACATAGCATAAGACAATCCACCAGCAACAAGACAAAGAAACATGAGGGTATATATAGGGAGAGACAAAGGAGGGATAATGAAACAGGGCAGGTGTGGGTAATAAAACACTCAGGGAAAGATAACAAGGAAACGAGATGGGCGGGGCCAATGACGAGACACTGGAGAGAACGTATATTATTGTCAAAAGGACAATAATATGTTTCTCTCCACACATAACCAAAGGCTTTGCCATGGCTCTGCTACAGGACCAAGAAAAACATGACTAAAGGAAGCAGAGCCATGACACATAGTTTAATTATTGCCAAGAAGTTAATTCTGTTGTTCTGGGAAAAAAGGAGCCTCCTACGGTCAAGTTATGGCTTGAAGCGATGACCTCTACTTTACACATGGAACGAGATAATGACCCACAAAGAATTGCGTAAGTAAACTGAATTCACGGTATAAGTTTTGGTAACTAAAGTGTACCTACGTGTATGTAAGGGAACAATTTTTTAAGTTCGGTAATAAAGGGTTTGCAACCATATACAATCCGCAAAGAACTGCGTAAGTAAACCTAAATTTACGGTACAAGTTTTGGTAATTATAGTGTACCTACGTGTAGGTAAGGGAACAATATTTTAAGTTCGGGTAATAAAGGGGTTGCAACCATATTACAATCCGCAAAGAACTGCGTAAGTAAACCTAAATTAACTTTGTAGGTTTTGGTAATTATAGTGTACCTACATGTAGGTAAGGGAACAATATTTAAGTTCGGCTTATAAAGGGGTACCAACCAGATATAAGTGGGGACTGTTACCCTTTTGTTCCATGAAGTTACAGGATTGGAACAATAAATATACACACAATCTGATATCACTGACTCTAGAACCAATATTTTTAAAAACAACGTTTTTCAAAATTACATTTTCAATAATGTTTATTTAATGGCTGCTTCCTCCTCTTATTTCAAAACAAATGAACAGCAATTTCTATACGAGATGTATAGGCTACGAGTTTTTTCTTTTTTTCCCCCCACATAATTTTAATAAAAATACTCTATAATGCAAATTCATGGCTCCTAAAAGTTGAAGGGTCAAACAGCACACGGCCATAACGTCAGTAATCCATACAAACCCAACGATTAATTAATGTCTGAAGCAAAACGTTAAAATTCACCAGTACTTTAAACTTTTTAAAGCATATCGCCTCCGACCAACTGTCACCAACGCATGCATAAGAGGCGTTGTGTAAAGATGACAATCTCAAGCGAAAAATGCCGTCCTTTATTCCTCTCACAACAACAACAACAACAAAAAAAGTGCAAATAAGTGGCAAAACCCTCGATAATTACAAATCCTTCATTATGACTTTTGCAAAACTACTGTAGGAACACATATTCTAATATTACTTGGTATACTTGACCTGCCATGCTAACCAATCTTATGTTTTGGTGGAAAATCCCTTTTTGTAGTAATAAAGCGGAATTACACTAGTCCAAGGGTTTTTTAACCATGGGGCGCATATTCTGTCATTATAGAATAGATGATGGTAAGTACTGAACAACTGAACATTCAGCAAAAATAAATGATTTATTTAGAATTTCCCATGTAGGCTACTAAGGACTTACCTTATTTAAGTGTATTGCATAGACCAAACCCCCCATGACACACAAACCCATTGCCCAACTTCACTATCACCTCTTTTCAGCTGTTCTCAGGATATATAAATAATAAATAAATAGTGAGACACTTGTATGTCCGTGGAAATATACTTTGTAATTAATTTTTTTTTTTAATAGGAGTACTTTTCTCTGTAATTAATGGGCAAATAGTCTCGTTTTGGGTTGTTACAGGGTAAGTGGTGCTTCTTACCCCTTGTTCTGTGTAGTTACAGGGTCAGATGAGCTTGTTACCCCCTTCTTCTGTGTAGATACAGGGTAAGTGTAACTCCTGCGGGCTGTACATTGGAGTGGTGCTTCTTATCCCCTTGTTCTGTGTAGTTATAGGGTCAGATGAGCTTGTTACCCCCTTCTTCTGTGTAGATACAGGGTAAGTGTAACTCCTGCGGGCTGTAAATTGGAGTGGTGCTTCTTATCCCCTTGTTCTGTGTAGTTATAGGTTAAGTATAACATCTGCAGGCCGTAAAATGAAACCACATTTTTACCCCCCTTTTCTATGTAGTTACAGGGTACAATGTACAATAAGTATACACAAATCGATATCCTTCACTCTGCAGCATTTATTGTGAAAACAACTTATTTACATTATAACATAACACATTTACTATACTTTAGTTAAATGAAATGTTCACTAGTGTTAAGCAAGTAGGTAGAAGAGGCTGTGCTGTTGTGAATAAGTCATGGCTTAGGGGTGCCAAAAAATAACTGCTTGCAACCCCTTAAGTCGTGTTATTCAGGATACAGCACTAGCCTCAAGCAGCTTACTTTTACTGTTCTTTTCTGCCGAGGTTTTTTTATGCTGATGAGTTGATAAAATCTCATAGCTCTTGCTGTTTGAAATATACAGAAAAAAAATAAAAATACATTATTTTAGGGAGCCACTCCTTTATTTGACTTCAGTGAAATTATTTTACATGACAATTACAATGGCATCAGTACCTGTGCATATTGTAACCTGTTGGCTGGTAGCGTTTTTAAAGAAGAGTTTTGATTCCGATGTCCTTCTCAAGCTTGCTGATCCTCCACGCCTCACTCACAGTTCGATTCCTTTATGCAGTGTTACCCCTTTATTTAAAAAGCGATTTCTCCTCGTATCAATATAGCTACACTTGCACAGCATACAGCAGTAAAGAAACTTCCTGTTTTCAACTGTCTGCCAGCAACACTTCTCCGTGCTTCGTCGAATACTCTCAATTGCCAGTTCCGCTGTTTCACATTGGGTCAGTTTTTTGCAGGTTTAGCATAATGGATAAATTACGATCATGTCAATGTTATCGACATACATTTTTAAACCAGCACATTAAAATAAATGAAACCGTTTTAATAATAGCTATCTGGAGCAGAAATTAAATTATTTTATTTTACCTCAAATGTTGCATGCGTTTTCTTCATGCCAGTAGCAGACAAAGAAATGACAAGCAAGGTGTTGGAGTTTATTATATAAATGGCAACATTAAATTTTCCCAAATTAAAATTTATTCATCAAATTCTATTAAATTTGAGTTTATTTAAATTAATTGTAATATTTTAATTTCATTTTAGTCTCTAAAATGTGTAAAAAACCCAAAACAATAAACTGGTACAATTTAATTAAGGTTTACACATAACCCAATGTTCAGCTTTTTGTTTTAATTATGAAGCTAAGCAGTTTTACCTCACCCAGAACGGCAAAGCAGCCCATAACAAGTTAAAGAACATAAAAACACCAGCTGGTAGGCTGGTTGTCCTGTTAACATCGTTGAAAATTGAGGTAGAACAAATATATTTACATGATGAAGTATAAAGTCAGTCCCTGGCTCAGTCTGTTTTCAAGAACACCTGCTGAATAGAATTGCGCTTCATCTGTCACCTGTTTTTGCGCATTTCTTTAATTTCATATGCCAAATAATGAAACCATGGCAAAGAACTGACTAAGTTTTAATGTGTTTTAAAGATAATTGAACCCAATCCATGACCTTCCAGGCCATACAGCTGGGGTTCTTAAACTTTTTCATTCCGGGACACTTAAAAGGTCAAAATTGATTTAAAATATTTTACACATTAAAACTATCAAAATTAATAATTCATAATTAGCATGATTTTTTAGTGACCAAAAATCCTAAAATCAATAAAATAAAAATGAATCCTAGTCAACATTTGCAGACAGACAGCCCAGACCGATATGGAATGTCACGCCCTGTTGCTGGCGCCTTGGTTCGCCATCTGAGGGCGCCTATCAGGGCTGAGGCCCGAACCCGGGTCATTGGTGTGGTCACAAGGCAGAGAGAATAATCCAAGAGCGCTAGCCAGAGTTAACTGAACATTCACAATAACCAAGCTAAGACAAGAGTCACAGAGCCTCTTTAATAGGCAAACCTAAATAGGACACATGTGCTGGTAATCACTCTGATTACAGGTCTCAGCAGCAGTTCGAGAAAGGACCCAGTAGTGACCTCTAGTGGCAAAAAATAAAACCTATTGCAGGATCCTGATAGGCGCCATGCTATTCTGTGTTCTGTCTGTGTTTTGTAAGGACTCCAGTTCCCATTATGCTTTGTCTCGTGTATTGGTTTCACCTGTGTCTCATTACCTGTTTGTCCCTTCATCTGTGTATATATAGCCCTTGTGTTCAGTTGTCTGGTGTGTATCGTTCTTGTATGTTCTCCCTCATGTGTCGCTTTGCCTGGATTTACCTTACGTGTTCTGTTTGGATTTTATATTGAACACCATTTACTGCACGTGGATCCGCTCCTTGTTTTCCCTCTGCTATCCGTGACAGAATGCGTGCTAACGCTAGCTTTTCCCATTGTTGTCTAGCATAATGTAGGCAGAGGTGGGTAGTAACGCGCTACATTTACTTCGTTACATTTACTTGAGTAACATTTTGGAAATATGTACTTTTTAAGTAAAATAAAAAGTGTGTTCTTTTACTCTTGAGTAAATTTGTAATAGAAAATCTGTACTTTTACTTCGTTACATTGCGTGACGTTCGTTCGTTCCTTCATTTTAAAATATGCTTTTTAAAACGCGTTGTTTATTTCAAGGTTGTCGTCTCTTTTTACGGGCATTCCCGAGTGATCGATTCTTTTGAGTCGATTCTTTTGAAAGCATTAATTGAACAATGGGCAAAACCATTTGAATAGGCTAATGAATCAGTTCAAGTGATTTGTTAAACGCAGCACGATCTGAATCATCTGAAGCAGGATTACTCACTCCTCGTAGCGCGAAACTTAAGAACACGCAGAACACAAAGAGCGTTGGATGAAGTGGATATGAATCTATATCTATACAATCAAAACTGCAAATGTGTTTGTTTGCCATCAATGATAAATGAACGCCATATGCGCGCACCCGCGCGACCTGTTCGTCAGACACCGCAGCATGCGCGTTACCTGTCAGACACAGAGACGTGGGCTTGCAGAAATATACATTTGAAGAACAGAAGGAAGAAAACTTGTTGATGGGCGTGTGGTTCACTGTTTACTGTTTGTTTACAAGTAAGAGCGTTTCACAACACACACGTGACACAACACGAGAAAACACGAGCTTTGTTCAAAAATGTGTATTTCATTTAAGAGAGCACTGCAGATGTTCTAGATCATCTTAGGAAATGCTCTGTGTTTAGTTCATGCTTTAGTTTGACATGGTCTGTTATTCTAAATAAGTTGTGTAAACTACATTGACATCAGGACTACTGTAGATTAAATTTACAGAAATGCTTGTCTCTTCTGTGTTTGTCTATTCTTTAGTCTCTGTATGTATATTGCAAAGATATCTGCTTATGATAATTAAAAATATTGATTAAAATGTAATATTAAAATATTGGCGTTAATATTAATTTTATGTAGTAGGCCTATATAATCAGATACAAAGTAACTAAGTAACTAGCTACTTGAGTAGTTTTTTCATTGAATACTTTTTTACTTTTACTCAAGTAATTTTTAAAATAGTGACTTTTACTTTTACTTGAGTAACAATTTCTCTAGTTACTTGTACTTTTACTTAAGTAAAGATTTTGGCTACTCTACCCACCTCTGACTGTAGGTCATGCATAACAGGTAATATAAAAATACTTACAGTATAAATATATGTTTTACCTCTTTATTCCCCAAACTTAATGTGTTCTGTAGAGGTACATTGTTACAATTAGTTAATTAAGCGGTACATTATGTGGTTTTTAAATAAAGGTTTCAGAGTCAAGGATATCAGATTGTGTGTATTTTTATTGTTCTCAGTCTTGAACAAAAACAGTCCCCACTTATATCTGGTTGCTACCCCTTTATAATGCAAACTTAAAATATTGTCCCCTTACACCTACACGTATAGGTACAATATAATTACCCAAACTTACACCATAAATTTAGGTTTACTTGCGCAGTTATTTGCGGATTGTACATGTGGTTGCTACCCCTTTATTACGAGAACTAATATTTTTTCCCTTATACATACACGTAGTGACACTATAGTTAGCAAAACATACACCATAAATTCAGTTTACTTATGCGGTTATTTGCAGGTCGTAATCTAAAGCGTTACCAAATAATTTTAAAATTAAATATACATCTACATGTAATTACACACATATATATACAGGTGCTGGTCATATAATTAGAATATCATCAAAAAGTTTATTTATTTCACTAATTCCATTCAAAAAGTGAAACTTGTATATTATATTCATTCATTACACACAGACTGATATATTTCAAATGTTTATTTATTTTAATTTTGATGATTATAACTGACAACTAATGAAAACCCCAAATTCAGTATCTCAGAAAATTAGAATATTACTTAAGACCAATACAAAGAAAGGATTTTTAGAAATCTTGGCCAACTGAAAAGTATGAACATGAAAAGTATGAGCATGTACAGCACTCAATACTTAGTTGGGGCTCCTTTTGCCTGAATTACTGCAGCAATGCGGCGTGGCATGGAGTGGATCAGTCTGTGGCACTGCTCAGGTGTTATGAGAGGCCAGGTTGCTCTGATAGTGGCCTTCAGCTCTTCTGCATTGTTGGGTCAGGCATATCGCATCTTCCTCTTCACAATACCCCATAGCTTTTCTATGGGGTTAAGGTCAGGCGAGTTTGCTGGCCAATTAAGAACAGGGATACCATGGTCCTTAAACCAGGTACTGGTAGCTTTGGCACTGTGTGCAGGTGCCAAGTCCTGTTGGGAAATGAAATCTGCATCTCCACGAAGTTGGTCAGCAGCAGGAAGCATGAAGTGCTCTAAAACTTCCTGGTATACGGCTGCGTTGACCTTGGACTTCAGAAAACACAGTGGACCAAAGTCCTCTTATCAGATGAAAGTAAATTTTGCATTTCCTTTGGAAATCAGGGTCCCAGAGTCTGGAGGAAGAGAGGAGAGGCACAGAATCCACGTTGCTTGAGGTCCAGTGTAAAGTTTCCACAGTCAGTGATGGTTTGGGGTGCCATGTCATCTGCTGGTGTTGGTCCACTGTGTTTTCTGAGGTCCAAGGTCAATGCAGCTGTATACCAGGAAGTTTTAGAGCACTTCATGCTTCCTGCTGCTGACCAACTTTATGGAGATGCAGATTTCATTTTCCAACAGGACTTGGCACCTGCACACAGTGCCAAAGCTACCAGTACCTGGTTTAAGGACCATGGTATCCCTGTTCTTAATTGGCCAGCAAACTCGCCTGACCTTAAGCCCATAGAAAATCTATGGGGTATTGTGAAGAGGAAGATGCGATATGCCAGACCCAACAATGCAGAAGAGCTGAAGGCCACTATCAGAGCAACCTGGGCTCTCATAACACCTGAGCAGTGCCACAGACTGATCCACTCCATGCCACGCCGCATTGCTGCAGTAATTCAGGCAAAAGGAGCCCCAACTAAGTATTGAGTGCTGTACATGCTCATACTTTTCATGTTCATACTTTTCAGTTGGCCAAGATTTCTAAAAATCCTTTCTTTGTATTGGTCTTAAGTAATATTCTAATTTTCTGAGATACTGAATTTGGGATTTTCATTAGTTGTCCATTATAATCATCAAATTAAAAGAAATAAACATTTGAAATATATCAGTCTGTGTGTAATGAATGAATATAATATACAAGTTTCACTTTTTGAATGGAATTAGTGAAATAAACTTTTTGATGATATTCTAATTATATGACCAGCACCTGTATATTAAGCTTACAGCGTTAGTTCTGGCAGACCACATTAGTTAAGCTTGCTCAGCTGATCTCATCAGGTGCAGCTAATCAGTGTCAACCAATAGTGATACAAGACGTACTTGACTGTGTCCTATTTAAGTTGCTTTTACAGCTCCTATACAGCTGCTCAGTCGTGCATGCTCAAATTTTTTTTTAAAGCTTATTCCACGCCTATTGCAAGTTGTTTGGAAATATGCTACGTGCTATTGCAGCTCACCCAGCCAGGTGTATGTAAGTAGTGTTTCGGTTTACAAGCTGTCATTTAAGATTATTCGTTAGACAATTCACTACATTACCCGTATATATTAAAAAAACGCGTTATGGTAAGCTCATCTGGATTCGTTGTGTTTGGATATTCTTTAGCTTCACCTCCGTTACTTGTGTTGCACTACCGCGCCCAAGCATATGATCTCACTTCCCAACTCAGGTGCACCTTCCCAGTGTCTGATCTGTGCGGTGAGCGGCAGTGAGTTACCTTCAGCTCATCTGCATTGTTGGGTCTGGCATATCGCATCTTCCTCTTCACAATACCCCATAGATTTTCTATGGGGTTAAGGTCAGGCGAGTTTGCTGGCCAATTAAGAACAGGGATACCATGGTCCTTAAACCAGGTACTGGTAGCTTTGGCACTGTGTGCAGGTGCCAAGTCCTGTTGGAAAATGAAATCTGCATCTCCATAAAGATGCGAAGAAACTTATACACAACTACAGATGATACAAACATTCATTTATGCTCAATCAGGTGACATTATACACTATATTAAGAATCCAGTGTATGTAAATGATCAAACAGAATGATCGTGTGAGTTGAGCCTTGGATGTTTCATTGCATTTCTTCCAGAGCACAACACCTGTAGCCAAAACAAAGGAAAAACAACAGAATTATTAACTCCTTATAAGAGCGTTAAAATGTTTACACAAATCATGGAACCTTTCTAACCATAAAGATACTTACTGTAATATCTAAGTTATGTAAAGTGTCTTGTGTCTGAACAGAGGCATCTGCATATGAGACACATGTAAATAACACATGTAAACATGCACAACAATGCCAAGGATGTGCATTGAGTACAGNTATACAGGTGCTGGTCATATAATTAGAATATCATCAAAAAGTTGATTTATTTCACTAATTCCATTCAAAAAGTGAAACTTGTATATTATATTCATTCATTACACACAGACTGATATATTTCAAATGTTTATTTCTTTTAATTTGATGATTATAACTGACAACTAATGAAAATCCCAAATTCAGTATCTCAGAAAATTAGAATATTACTTAAGACCAATACAAAGAAAGGATTTTTAGAAATCTTGGCCAACTGAAAAGTATGAACATGAAAAGTATGAGCATGTACAGCACTCAATACTTAGTTGGGGCTCCTTTTGCCTGAATTACTGCAGCAATGCGGCGTGGCATGGAGTCGATCAGTCTGTGGCACTGCTCAGGTGTTATGAGAGCCCAGGTTGCTCTGATAGTGGCCTTCAGCTCTTCTGCATTGTTGGGTCTGGCATATCGCATCTTCCTCTTCACAATACCCCATAGATTTTCTATGGGGTTAAGGTCAGGCGAGTTTGCTGGCCAATTAAGAACAGGGATACCATGGTCCTTAAACCAGGTACTGGTAGCTTTGGCACTGTGTGCAGGTGCCAAGTCCTGTTGGAAAATGAAATCTGCATCTCCATAAAGATGCGAAGAAACTTATACACAACTACAGATGATACAAACATTCATTTATGCTCAATCAGGTGACATTATACACTATATTAAGAATCCAGTGTATGTAAATGATCAAACAGAATGATCGTGTGAGTTGAGCCTTGGATGTTTCATTGCATTTCTTCCAGAGCACAACACCTGTAGCCAAAACAAAGGAAAAACAACAGAATTATTAACTCCTTATAAGAGCGTTAAAATGTTTACACAAATCATGGAACCTTTCTAACCATAAAGATACTTACTGTAATATCTAAGTTATGTAAAGTGTCTTGTGTCTGAACAGAGGCATCTGCATATGAGACACATGTAAATAACACATGTAAACATGCACAACAATGCCAAGGATGTGCATTGAGTACAGAGAATCAGCAAGTTAAAGCAAGGTATATTTTATAAGTCTAGTGAGTGAAGTTATACGACCCATTTACCATGGTTTTACTACAGGAGCCATAGTTTAACCATGGTATATATGTACTACAACTATGCTAATACAACAGGTAAATATAAATATATATAGAGCATTGTATACAGTGAAAGTGTAATAACTATTTTGTTTTCGGCAGATTGATTACCACTTGCGTTGTCTGCCTGTAGAATGTAGCAGCCATTCAGACTGCTTAAAAAAACACCGCATTTATTGATCTCTATGTTCTTTAACTTGAGGAAACGTGTTAATATACATTTTAGTTAACAAACAGAAACAAAACACAGGTTAAATTCGTAAATACATACAATCATGTACTTGAGATCTGCCTGTGGCTACCCGATCCGTCCCGGAAACACGATTTGTTCCGCGCATGCGCGAAACTGACGTCACTTCCTGTCTGAAATAAATCGAAACACTTTACGGCAGTTTCGGGTATGTAGGCTATGTGGCTACCCGATCCGTCCCGGAAACACGATTTGTTCCGCGCATGTGCGAAACTGACGTCACTTCCTGTCTGAAATAAATCGAAACACTTTACGGCAGTTTCGGGTATGTAGGCTATACCGTTACTGCTGTTGTTTTACACTCGGAGTTTAATATATATATATTTTATTACATTTATTAATAAATGTATTTATTATATCTGTATAAGTTTCTTTTTTCTTAATTTGTTTCGTACAATGCTTTGAGATATTTCCTGGCTTGTTAAATTGTTGCTGAATTATAATGCATGTTTGTTTTAAGGTGGTCATAAAAAATAACTACCCGATCCATTTCGGTTAAAATTTGGTTAATATGTGGCACAAATTAACTTCATTGAATTAAATAAATGGTCAAATTAAACTGAATTGTTTAAATTAGCTAGACACAATTTGGAAAATACAGATGTTCATACAGATGTGTTTTCTTTCTATTCATTTTCTAAAGATAGGTTCTACATAACTGTTCTAGATATTTAACTGCATTTAAGAAACACACAGAATACAGTTATATATATATTCTTTCAATTTATTTATACATTTGTTCCATTCCTCACACACGCTCGCTCACTCACTCACTTGCACACTCTCACTCACACAAACACACACGCGCACACTCTCTCTCACGCACACTCACTCACTCACACACACACACACTACATCTCTCTTTGTAGAACATAGCATTGACCTTTTTTAGGCCTTGGTCATCAACACAGTACGACAAAAATGTTTCCATGTCTTCTTGGTAATGAAAGATAAACAAAAAGGCATCCTTCGCCTCAGAGAATTGACCCCCCAAGAGGTTCTTGATGGCATTTTGTTGATCACCCCTGTTCATCTGCAAAAAGGCAGGCTCTGTCACCTCCCCACGGAATAAGTCTCTGTGATTCTGTACCCAGTACCACGCTGTATTTAGGTCTCGGACAATGGTTGGCTGCTGCACCTATTGAAGTAAATGAAGTTTATGCTTCATTCTAATTGGTTGACTAATTAAATGGCCTATAGTCATTTATTCCTTACATAGTAAAATGGCACAACAGTTATACTATTTATTCAGCAATCATGCAAATGCTTCATGTATAACCACTACTGTATAATCATTAACCTTATCAATGTCCTTGTCATCCACAACTCTTCTGCTGGGTGACAGTTTGGTGGTGGTGAATTTCGACACCCTAAACACAGGCTCAACGATCCCCTGAAGGAGTTGGGATGCTTCTTCGGTCCAGTATGCAAACCTCTGTCCATGCCTTTGAAAATATATGTAAATGTATATGAACTCTATGTAATAGCTTTAGCTAACTTAATACAGCCAAGATACTGAAATTATATCTGTAGAATCTATCATACCCTTCTAGGCAAAATCTTTCCATGAGGTTAATGCACCACCACTGGCGAATCAATGGCACCTCCTCCTAAAACACACAAACACACAAAAAAAATGCACACATACCAGTAGTTCAATGACATACTTGTGTGAAAATCCAGCTTACCTCTGTGAATGTTAAGGGACATGATGTGCAGATGCTGAGAGCATACTGTGAAACACAAATAACACTGTAAGACTTTGGTTTTATTATCTAACAGCTTTGATAAATTAAACATTCTTACCATCAGCATGTAGACACCACAAGAATCCCCACTGGACTGTTGAGGAAAAAACTGGAAAAGGAAAAGTGCATCCACAGTTAGTTTAAAAAACAACTGCAATTTTTAGGTAAGGGATGATGTACAGGCAGCAGGTTGTTATCGCAGAATAAAGCCTGACAGTGTGATAAAGACTGGGTTACCATGTGTTATTAGTTTTGTGTGCTTGTTATCTGGGAATATCAAACCTTGGAATGTTGCAACTGGCCAATCAGAATCAAGTATTCCAGAGCACAGTCGAATAAACATGTTTAGTTATATACATACATTTGCTTGACACAATTCCATCATTTAAAACATACCTCAAGGTCTCTTCCTGTTTTTTCAGTCCAGGATCCTGGGTCAATGAAGCTTGCAATGTGTCTGGGATTCCAAAGAGAACACAAAATTACATAACGTGCAATTAAATTATCAGGTGTGCAGCCTGAGAACTAGGCTCTTTGATGAACTTGAAGCCTGTGAACGAGGCTCTATACAAACTTGAAGCCTGAGAACGAGGCTCCTTTTGGAAACTGTAACCAAATAACATGCCTGGAACAAGGCCAGTAAATTATCTTAAGTCTAAACCTAAATATGGTTCTGTAAGTCTTATCTCCAAAACCATCAGGTTGTCTTCCTCGGACAGGACAACTAGCCGCATGTACTGTTTAATTGGGCCGGTGTAGAAGAGTCTGTCGCCTGTTTGAAGAAGAAAAAAAGCATGAAAAAGTTGCAGTTAAAAGAAATATCATATTATCTGATATCTGACTAAAATTAAACTCCATAAAGGTCAATAAAAACATCACATAAATTTAACCAATTTTATATATAAATTGATTTTATAATTCATATATAAAATAATGCCCAAATCACACTACAAAGAAAGAAATTTGTAATGGTTTTAATGGTAAAAGCTAATGGTTCATAGTAGTATTTTAATGTAAACCATTAGCATCTCTGTGAAGGGTTCTATCGTTTTCTTATTCTATACGGGAATTTAACAAGTACAGTTAATGTAGCTCGATATTTTAAACATAACTTTGTAAATTAAGCACATGACCCAGGTTGTAACAGATTGTCAGTTCTCCTTTTAATTATAAAATCGCTTAACGCAATTTAATTACCTTTGATGATAAAATTCGAAGACGCCCGGAACAGGTGTAATGCCGAGAAATGCACCCCTGCCAGATTCCGAGCTGGTCCCAGGTCGAAAAGACAGTCGTAAAACGTCGCCGATAACAGGAAGTGACGTCACTTTCGCGCATGCGCGGAACAAATCGTGTTTCCGGGACGGATCGGGTAGCCACACTGCCTCCTCTGCTCTGCCATGACGATCGATCCGTTGCACTGTTGTCTACTGTGACTCACACTGATGACGTAACAAGAAAGGCATGCCCAGACCCGTTATACACGCCCCAATCTGTTGACTCTGCCCCCACGTCAAACAACTGCCACAAAGCCAAACGCAAAGAATAGTGAAGTGCAAAGGAAAAACCGAGTCGCAAAAGCACAGGTGGCTGAAACGCAGAATTAAAGGGGCGGCGCAAATGAATTAGCAGGTACTGCAAAGGAAAAGATGTGTTGCAAAATCATTGCTGACAAAGTTTTTCTTCGCAAAACTTTATTTTATCTCTCAGTCCTTTCTTTTGTTTGCAAAACTACTTTTTTTCTCTCAACACCTAATTTTTCTTTTGCGAATTATTATTTTTGTTTGCAGTTTTATTTATTTTTGCTCAATTTTTCTTTTTCTTTTGCAAAACTTAATTTTCTTTTGCAAATATATGTGGCATTGAATTGCCTTCATACTTAACACTACAGTGTTTTTTGTCTGAGTGTTCAATTTAACAGGACTTTTATTTTGACGGGTCTTCGGGGAAAACTCAAGCTTTTGTGTGTTTGCCGATAGCTTCACTCAAACAGTAAATGCTCATAAAATAAACTCTCAGAGCAACTCTGGAGATGAAGTTCATGTGTTCATATCCTCATACAGTGCAGACGCAGATAAATCCTCGACCATCACCTGTGTTTTAAACTGTGCACATAATTCACTCAGACACGCAGAACAGCAAGATGACATTTACGATACATTCACATTACATGGACTCAGTGCAGTGCAATATTGATTATTGTTACACACAAACAAGCACAACCACGGCAAACGCCCTTCACACATACACGCAGCTCTGTCTAATGCACATATCCATATTATTCTACATATACAGGTGCTGGTCATATAATTAAAATATCATCAAAAAGTTGATTTATTTCACTAATTCTGTTTAAAAAGTGAAACTTGTATATTATATTCATTCATTACACACAGACTGATATATTTCAAATGTTTATTTCTTTTAATTTGATGATTATAACTGACAACTAATGAAAACGTCTTGGTTACGGATGTATGAAGGTATTTCAGTAGCAAAACTTGAGAGCTTGTACATCTTAAATTGAAAACTTGTAAATTAAGTATTTGTACTTGTATGATAAAATGTACACTCGCAGCCCCCATGTGAAAACCCGTAAAGTAAATATCTGAAGTTGAATGTCGAGATTTGCACCCGTAAACAATAATCACAAACCTGTGTTCTGAGTTTAAAGCTGCAGACAAATAGACCCAAATGTATAAAATGGCATTTGCAAAAATAAATCGACAGGCACAAATGTGTAGTGCACATTTGTACTTACTCATAGATTCAGATTCGCAGTGCAACCACAAATAGGCATCTACAACTTCTCAAATCTGTCACTGCAGTTTCAAATCTTCCCGCCTTGACTTTTGCTACTACTTTCGCGATAAACCCGTTGCAAAACTAACTTGTGCACTTGAAAGCTCAGAGGCGAGAGAAAGAACGGCATTTGATGACGTCATGTAGCTGAGCCACACCGCCCCATAATGGCTGGAAAATCACAATTTTTCAAACAAACTTCAGATATTTACTTTACGGGTTTTCACATTGGGGCTGCAAGTGTACATTTTAACATACAAGTACAAATACTTAATTTACAAGTTTTCAATTTAAGATGTACAAGCTCTCAAGTTTTGCTACTGAAATACCTTCATACAGATGTAACCTCGGTTCCCTGATGGAGGGAACGAGACGTTGTGTCGAACCGACAGAATGGGTTTGTCTTGAGAACCTATCATCTTCTGAGTATTTAGAAAAGGCCAATGAAAATTGGCGAATGAAATTTGCATGCCGGACTCCTCCCCGGATGTCCGGGTAAAAGAGGGAAGCCGGCTCATTCATTCACCTTTGGTCTGAGGAGCCTTAAGCATCCTCCCCTGACCGCTGGGGTGGGTGTCCAGTGTTGTGGCATGAGGGACACAACGTCTCGTTCCCTCCATCAGGGACCGAGGTTACATCCGTAACCAAGACGTTCCCTTTCTGTCGGTCTCTCGACGTTGTGTCGAACCGACAGAATGGGGTTCCTATGTAAGACGCCACAGCACTGAGCCGCGTCACAATCTCTAGCGGAGCGACGTTGACTGGCCTAGGCGAGTCAGACGACGACGCTAACGCGAAATTATGACCATCCAGTCGAGAGGAAGGGGGACCCAGAGCTTTACCACAAAGTTGGGAAGCCCCTGCCACCGGCCGTCACGGGCGGAGGCCTAGTTCTCTAAATGGCGAGAAGCCGCCCGGCACCGTAAGGGCCACTGGGTAAGCATTATTCCCCCCGGGGGAAAAACGCTGCAGAGACCACTACCTACCGTAGGGAGGAATTAGTGGAGACACCACATGGTCTCACCATCAGGGGAGAACTCATGGGAAAATGTGCGGACTGCAGGAGTTAACAGCAAGGTGGGAGTCTACCTAGGGAGGTCATGGGTTGCCGAGGTGGGAACCATTCATGAGGATACATCAGACGGAACAGCCCACGGAGGGGGGGGGTTACCACGTCTGGAGCACTAGATCCGGTTAGAGCTATGTGGGAGATAACTCAACTGTTCCCCGGCCTAAGGGGGCAGGGCTGCTCTGCCCAGCCTGCCCCGAGGAAGGCGCTAGTGATGGATAAAATGCCTGTTCTTTACCCAGTGGGGGAAAGAGGGGAGGCGTAATAGCCACTGATTGGCTTTCGCAGGCGTACACCCTACCGGCTGCAGGTCCTACGGCATGCCAGGATGCGGGCTGACACCGGTTCCGCGCGCAGGTATTTGCACCTCACGGAGTCATTGGGCATAGCCCAACCCGCAGCTCTGCAGATGTCTGCAAGAGAGGCGCCCTGAGCCAGTGCCCATGAGGAGTGAGCCTCACTCCCAACGGGCAGGGGTAAATTGAGATCGGTATGCCATAACGAGGCCATCCACGATCCAGTGCGTCAGCCTCTGTTTGGAGACAGCCCTACCTTCTGCTGACCTCCGAAACAGACAAAGAGCTGCTCAGAGCTTCTGGGCTCTGTGTGCGGTCCAAGCAGAGGCGCAGTGCGCGTACTGGACACAACACGGAAAGGTTGGGTCTTCCTCCCCGGTGGGGAGCGCCTGCAGGTTCACCACCTGGTCTCTCGGAAGAGTGGTGGGAACTTTGAGCACGTAGCCGGTGCGGGGTCTCAAGATAACGTGAGAATCCTGGGCCAGAGTTCTAGGCAATCTGTGGACACGGAGGGTGCTTGCAGATCCCCTACCCTCTTGGAGGTGAGCGCCACCAGGAAAGCCGTCTTTATCAAGAGTGAGAAAGAGCGGCAACTCCGAGAGGCTCGAAGTGGGCGGGGCCTCTTGAGACCCGTCACCTAGGTCGCAAGAGGGTACGGAGCGCGGATAAGGTGGTCACCCTCTCGCGCCCCTTAGGAACCTAATGACCAGGTCGTGCTGTCCCAGAGGCTACCCAGGACTTGGGTCATGATGAGCGGCCGTAGCGGCTACATACACTCCCAGTGTGGAGGGGAAGAGGTTACTCCCCAGTCTCTCTTGAGGAAGGGACAGCTCATACCCGATCGAGCAACTCCGCGGGTCTTCTCGCCGAGAAGAGCACCAGGACGAGAAGAGGCGCCACCTATGGGCGTATAGCCGCCCAGTGGCCGAGGCCCTAGCCTGAGTGACGTCCCAACCAGACCGGGGGTGGGTCACTCAGGATCTCCTCGTCCCATCCAGACATGGAGACCAGGTTCTGCCTGGGATGCCGTAACGAGCCCCTTCCCCTGGGGAAGCAGTTCGCCAGGGGGAGCGGCCAGGGGGGAGTTGTTGTCAAAGCCTCAGCTCCGAGAACCAAGTCCTGGTTAGGCCAAAGGGGCGTAACTAGTACCACTTGATGCTCTTCCCTGGCCTTGCACAGGACCTGTGCAATGAGGCTCACTGGGGGAAAGGCGTACTTCCGCTTGTCCCGCGGCCAGCTTTGACCAAGGGCATCCGTGCCAAGGGTTGCCTCGGACAGGGAGTACCAAAGCGGATAATGGGTGGAGTCCGGGGAGGCAACAGGACCACCTGCTCCCAAATGAGCCGGTTGCGCAGGGATGGAGTCGCCACTCTCCGCGAGGCGTCGACTGACGAGAGAATGCATCGGCTGTCTGGTTCAGGACGCCTGGGATGTGTGTGGCTCGCAGGGAACTGATCACCTGCTGACTCCAGAGGAGGAGGCGACAGGCGAGTCATGTTAGCTGCCTTGAGCGAATGCCACCAATGATATACGCCACAGCAGCTGTGCTGTCCGACCGGACGAGCAAGTGCTTGCCCTGCACGAGAGGTAGTAGCCTCCTCAATGCAAGTAGCACAACCAACAACTCTAGGCAGTTGAAATGACTACGCAGGCGGGGGCCCGTCCACCGCCCCGACACTGCTTGCCCGTTGCACACGGCACCCCAACCCTACCGGGAGGTATCCCTAAGGGGACCCCTGTCCGCAAGAAGGTCATGGAGACCAGGGGGTTAGGGTGTGTCGGCAGAAAAGCATGATGACCATACGCCTGCTGCCGGTGTGCCACGCTCTCCAAGGAACTTGACTCTGTAGCCAGTGTTGGAGCGGTCGTATGTGCATCGACCCGAGGGGGGGACCACCCCCGCCGAGGTTGCCATGTATCCCAGGAGCCTCTGAAATAGTTTCAGGGGGACCGCTGACTGCCTGAGAGCTTCAGGCAGTTCAACACTGATCGGGCGCGCTCTGTAGTCAGTTGCACTGCCTCAGGGAGGCTGCGTGGGCGTGGGCTTCCTCGTTGCGGGTCTCGCGCCCCCCGCGGGGGGTGAGCGGGGCCGCTCATGAGGACAGAGTCGAATTCCATACCGAGAAAGAGGACGCTCTGCACCGGGGAGAGCTTGCTCTTCTCAGTTGACCTGTAGCCCCACCGATCTAGGTGCCGGAGCACCAGGTCCCTGTGTGTACACAACAGATCTCGAGAGCGTCGAGATGGTTTAGTACCCGCACCCGGCGGCTTCCACGACCTTCATAAAGACTTGTGGAGACAGGGACAGACCGAAGGGGAGGACTCTGTACTGATATGCCCGTCCCTCGAACGTGAACCATAGGAACAGCCGATGTCGAGGGAGGATCGAGACATGAAGTACGCGTCCTTCAGGTCGATTGCCTTGAACCAGTCCTGACACCTGACGGACGTCAGAATGCGCTTCTGCGTGATCAACCTGAAAGGCAGCTATTGTGTAGGTGCCTTTTCAGAACACACAGACCCAAGATAGGGCGCAACCCCCCGCCTTTCTTGGGGACAATGAAGTACAGGCTGTAAAACCCGTTGAACATCTCGGCTGGTGAGACGGGCTCGATCACTCCCTTCGCCAGAAGGGTGGCGACCTCGGCCCGAAGTACGGGAACATCCTAGCCTCTGACTGAGGTATATCGGATGCCCTGAAACTTGGCGGGCGTGAGGCGACTGGATCGCGTAGCCGAGACGGATCATCTTCCCTAGCCAGCCTGACAGTCTGGGAAGCCGGACAGGCTCCCAGAAATGAGACAGGGGGACTAAAGGTACGATCTTTTTCATCGTCCCCCCGGGGGGTGGTTCGATGGCTAGCAGTATGGATTCCTTGCCGGGGGAGGTACCCCGGGGAGGAGATCGGCTCTGCTGTTTTTCCTGCCTGGCGACTGCGCAGCTCAACACACTGTCTGACTGAGAGTGCTGAGGGCTGGTGTTTATACTCGACATTGCGCTTCGCCATGACGCAACGTCGAGTTTGCCGTTCACCGCCGTGCAGAGGGTGGGAGCGGCTGTGATAACACAGAGAGAGAGGAAACTCTTTTTGTGAGTAGGTGGTAAGATGGTAACCTCGATCTCCCTGGGGTCTCCCCGCAACGTCTGGATCGCCATCCGCCCGCAGTGCAGGCAGGACGTATCCACAAAGGCTGCCTCAGCGTGCCGGAGACCCAAACACCTGAGGCAGACCTCGTGTCCGTCCCCTTCCTCAATGAGCACGTTGCACCCACGAGAACAGCGGGCCATGCCACGCTGGAGAAATTTGCTGTTTTAGAAAAGGAAATTGCTCAAACACCTCCGGAACTGCCGAGACGCCCAGGGGAGAGTCACTGCAGGAAGAGACCGTCCGCTGCACCACGTCGTAAATTCCAGCAGAATTTAGATCACTGAAGAACGCTGTATCGCTCATCAGATGCACAGGCTCTGAAGAACAAAAGGTGAATGAATGCAGCATGCCGTCTTCCTTTTATTCACGGATATCCGGGGAGGAGTCCAGCATGCAAATTTCATTAGCCAATTTTCATTGGCCTTTTCAAAATAATCAGAAGATGATAGGTTCTCAAGACAAACCCCATCTGTCGGCTCGACACAACGTTGAGAGACCGACAGAAAGGGAACATTAGTTGGGCACAGATGGACGTCAAACCAAGCAAATCCCGCAGCATTTCTATTGTCAAAGGCCGTCTTACCAATGGCAGGTTCTGTACAAAGGGTGAGCCAATACCAACGGTCACGGAAAAGCCCATCAAAGCCTTGGACGGTGGTACACCGCAGACCGACGCCGAACAGGTGGAACAACTCAGGTAAGAGACAGCCAGTGGACTCAAGAAAATCAATATTACAGCTCTTCCTCAGAAGCTGAAACTCTGGTGCCTCCAATTTGGCTTGTTGCCATGCCTGATGTGGCCAATTTCGATGTATGAGCTCACAGTGTCTCACGCCAATAACCTGGAGAGATTGTTGAGTACACAAGTGAGGAAATGGCATGGGCTAACAAGATGCCTTAGCAACATAGGGCTGTACAGGTGTGGAGCTCTCTCTCTTCCCATTTCAAGCCTTGTGGAGGAATATACAGTAAATGCACCAAAACAAGGTTAGAGATGACGCTCAAAGAATCCTGTGATCCCTGTGTAGGAGATGCTGCTCCAACAGTAGCGACAGGAAGGAAATGGAACCCAACAACAGCGGTAGGAGATGCAAAGGCAGCCCTCAGACATAAGAACATCGTGGGACAAGTGCAACATGGCAGAGGGGGACTTGGTTTGGCATCAACCACAACCACGTGGCGAAAAGCGACACCAAAGGAACAGCGTCACCTGGTAGTGGAGGAAATTCGGCATCAAGAGGAAGCAAGTAGATGCGCCAGAGCGGTCTCTCAAGCCCAGCAAGGCCGTTGGATGAGGTGGGAAGGCATTGAAGGGCGCAGAATCACTTGGAGTGAGCTGTGGAGTATGGAAATAAACAGGCTAAGTTTAATCATAAGAGCTACATATGATGTTCTGCACTCACCAACAAATCTGCATGTTTGGTGTGGACAGGATCCAGCCTGCCACCTATGTGCAGCTCCAGCAAACCTCAAACATATTCTTGTGGGTTGTAAGAAGAGCTTGACACAGAGGAGATACACATGGCACCACAATCAAGTACTATAGTGCTTGGCTGCAGCAGTAGAGACCAAGAGAGTGGCAGCAAATGCCATCCCCCAAAACGCCAAGACTAACTCTGGAGGGGCAGGGGCAGAAACCGTGGGCCGTGCCCTTAATCCCAGATTCAGGTTTGCTGAGTATAGCCAGGGATTGGGAAATGCGAGTTGATTTAAACCACAGACTTAATTTCCCCTTGGAAATCGCAGCGACCAACCTGCGGCCGGACATGGTTCTGTGGTCCAGCTCCAGTAGGACAGTCCTCATACTGTACCTTGGGAAAAGGCCATTAACAAAGCATTTGAAAAAAAGAATCTCCGGTATGCCAATTTGGCAGCAGAGGCTGAAGATCGGAGATGGACAGCGAAAGTGTTCCCTGTGGAAGTGGGCTGCAAGGGCTTTGTTTCCAATTCCACTACAAGGCTGCTTAAGAAAGTGGGGATCAGAGGACAGGCCCAACGGACGGTAGTCAAAGAACTTGTCACTGCTGCTGAGAGAAGCAGCCACTGGCTGTGGGGCTGTGGTTGAAACGGAAGGACGCAATATGGGCTGCCAAGTGACCATGTAATAAAATGCTCTTATGTGTTGTATTGTTATGCCATATGGGACCTGGGGCACTGAGATTGCATTAACAGAGCCAGTGGGGCTATAACAGCCTTAGCCAACGGGTTGGCGCATATGGTTGCGTTGATATTTTTAGTAATATTTTGTAATGTTATGCCATATGGGACCAGGGGCACTGAGATTGCATTAACAGAGCCAGTGGGGCTATAACAGCCTTAGCCAACGGGTTGGCGCATATGGTTGCGTTGATATTTTTTGTAATATTTTGTAATGTTATGCCAAGTTTGCTGGTTTCGATTCTCAGGGCCGGTGGGTAACGACTGCGGTGCCTTTGAGCTGCAGTGATAGCTGTCACCTGCTTCTGCCAGATGACCTTGTAAAAATGCGACAAACACCCAGGTCTGATCAACCTGCGGTGGGCCTCCCTTGGCTGAGGGTGTCTTGTGATAAAGGGCCGAAACACCCAATGAGGCTAAGGTGCACAACTGACCATGTGTCGCATTGATGGGAACCATACAAAGGTGTCGTGATTCTGCCTCATCTTCTCATGTCTTTCTTGATTTTGTGGCAGAATCACGGCAGGATCCCTTGTTATGTGTGGAGAGAGTCATTTTGACCCTTTCGGCCTTCGATACTCTCTCCGGTCCTTGTCTGTGTTCCCGCCCTTTTGTATCCCTCGTTATTGGTTGTTAATTAGTTCATGCCCCACACCTGTTCCCCTTTGATTTGTCCCCTTATTTAATGCCCCTGTGTTCTCTGTCTTGTGTCGGATCATTGTACTCTGTCGTGTTTCGTGTTCTTGTCCTGTTAAGTGTAGCTTAGTAGTGTATTTTCAGTGCGTATAATCCATATTCTTTGGTAATATCTCCTCGTCTCAATGGCTAGCGTGGCCAATGGTTGCTTAGCAATGCCAGACGCCAGGAGAGCGCTTACTCAAGGTGAAGTGTATCAGGCAGTTCAACACTGACTGAGCGCGCTCTGAGTCAGTCACGCTGTCCTGCAGACAGAGTCGAGTTCCATACCAAGAAAGAGAATGCTCTGCACAGGGGAGAGCTTGCTCTTTTCTCGGCTGACCTGTGGTCCCAACCGATCTAGGTGCCGGAGCACTAGGTCCCTGTGTGTACACAACGGATCTCGCGAGTGTGCCCAGATGAGCCAGTCGTCAAGATAGTTAGTACCCGCACACCTCTCTCCCCTAGGGGAGTGAGGGTGGCTTCCCCGATCTTCGTGAAGACTCGTGGGGACAGGGACCGACCGAAAGGGAGGACTCTGTACTGATATGTCCGCCCTCGAAGGCGAGACATGACAGTAAGTGTCCTTCAGGTCGATTGCCATGAACCAATCTTGACATCTGTTAGACGCCAGGATGCGCTTCTGCGTGAGCATACTGAACGGCAGCTTGAGTAGGTGCCTGTTCAGGGTATGCAGATCTAGCAACCCCCCTTTTTGGGGACGATGAAGTACGGGCTGCAAAACCCGTTGTACATCCCGGCTAGAGGGATGAGCACAATCGCTTGCCAGAGGGGTGGTGACCCTGGTCCGAAGCACGGGAGCATCCTAGCCTCTGACTGAGGTTGAGAGGATGTCCTGAACTTGAGCGGGCGTCTGGTGAGTTGTATCGTGTAGCCGAGACGGATTGTATCCCGTAGCCACCGTGACGGTTTGGGGGCTCTAGTCAGGCTCCCAGGGACCGAGACAGGGGCTAGGGGTATGATCTGCTTCATCGACCTCCCAGGGGGTGGTTCGATGGCGAGCAGTGCGGATCCCTTGCCGTGGGGAGGCCCCCGGGGAGGAGATCGGCTCTGCTGCTTACCTGCCTGCGATGATGTAGCGCAACACACTGTCGATTGAGAGTGCTGAGGGCTACTGATTATCCTCGACATTGGGTCTCGCCGTGACGCAACGTCGAGTTGCCGAACACCGTCGTGTAGAGGGTGAGAGCGGCTGTGATAAACACCCAGAGAGAGAGGAAACTATTAAGAGAGTGGGCTGTTGGGGCGGGGCAGGAACCGTCCCAGATCGATCACCCAGCAATGGAATGGCTGGGGTCGGGCCCGATGGTATTCTCGATCTCCCTGGGGTCTTCCCATGAGGGCCGCTTCTGCTTTTGCTGCGGCTGCTGATGGGGCGATGGTCTCCTCTTCGATGTCTCTTCCGGGGGGGCCACCTGAGTGGGGGGCGCCAGAGCCGGAGGGCGTCGAAGAGCACCAGGGCTACTGGGAAGCAGACGGCGCACAGGACTCGACGGCCGAGGGTGGCCGAGTCGCGGCGGGGGAGGATATGCTTGATATCCTCTGTCTGCTTCTTTACTGTCGAGAACTGCGACTCGACAGTATCACCAAACAGCCCCCCCTTGCGAGATGGGTGCATCGAGAAAGCGGACCTTCTCGGCGTTACTCATCTGTGCAAGGTTCGGCCAGAGGTGTCTCTCATGGACCACAAGTGTGGACATCGCCCGACCCAGGGCCCGCGTGGTCACCTTGGTCGCCCGTAGAGCGAGGTCGGTGGCGGCGCAGAGTTCCTGCATAAGCGCTGGGTCGGTCTCACCCTCGTGGAGCTCTCTCAACGCCTTGGCCTGGCAGGAGCCAGAGCGTGGAGAGAGGAGGCAGCTTGGCCCGCCGCAATGTAAGCTCTCGACACCAGAGATGCTGAGACCCCACATGCTTAGGACGGGAGTCTAGGTCGAGCCCCCCAGGTGGAGTATGCTGCCACGGTGCACTCATGCCCGCAGGCGGCGGCCACCTGGGGGGCTCGACCTAGACTCCCGTGACATCGACGTGTCCTCTAGCTCTCTCACCCTCGAGGGAAGAGAGGGTGACAGAACTTTGTTTGACGTGAAACGTGCCGGAAAGGGGGCGTCCTCATGCACTTCTGGAAAAAATGACACTGGGGGAGGGCTCAAACCCGAGGCGCAATGTAGCCAGCCACGAGTGCTGGGAGATGCAGTGCGGGCACTGCAACCCAACGCTCACGGCGGCCCGGGACAGCATGGCTGACATTTCGACGTCCGCTTCTTCCTGGGCTCGACCCCCCGAGGGAGGGAGCCCGAGGAATCGTCGGAGTCGGATGGCAGTACGTCACCTCCCGATGCTGCAAGAGACATCTCATCATCACGCATCGTGTCCGAATACGTGGTTGAGGAGCAAGATGGTGGGACCGTCTCCTGGGGAACGGTCAGACGAGCGAGACGAGGTGCGAACAGTCCGTGAGCCAGCGACTGGCGGATTAACGCTCACAATAGTCCTCATATCACCCTCGCTGCTTGCCATAGCGGGCGGCAGGGCCGTAGTCCTGCCGTCACGGAACGGGGAGAAGATGAGGTAGTGGCTGAGTCCCGTGGGAACACAGCCACCCGTGACGCAACGTCTGAATCGTCAACCGCCTGCAGTGCGGGCAGGACGTATCCACAACGTCTGCCCCAGTGTACTGTAAGCAGACATCGTGTCCGTCCCCCTCCTCGATGAGTGTGTTGCACCCACGAGAACAGCGGGACATGCCACGCTGGAGAAATTTGCTCTTTTAGAGAAAAAAACTTGAACACTTCTGGAACTGCCGAGACGCCCAGGGGAAAGTCGCTGCAGGAAGGGACAGTCCGCTGCACCACGTCATAAGATTCCGGCAGTAATTCGGCGTAGAGATTGAAGTCTCGAAGTCGATCAGTGTGAAGGCTCAGAAGAACAAATAGGTGAATGAATGTAGCACGCCGTCTCCCTTTTATACCGGATATCCGGTGGAGTCCGGCATGCAAATTTCATTCGCCAATTTCATTAGCCTTTTCTAAACTAGTCAGAAGTTGATAGGTTCTCAAGAGCGAACCCCATCTGTTGGCTCGACACAACGTCGAGAGACCGACAGAAAGTGAACAGATATTATGAAGACAACATTTGGATAGATATAAATAATATTTGTCGTGGAAGGCACTACAGATGAAAACAGATTTCAGAAACCCAAAATACATTTATATTAAGAGTTGAGATTTTAGACTGAATACTCTTTAAGATCTTTGGGGAAAATATAAATATTTGTTTAAAACTGTAATAACTTAGAAAAAAGAAGAAAAATAAATGCTACAGTTATAGCGGTCACATTTTTTCAAGAATATGAAAAGGGAAAAATATTGATAATGAGTAATAATGTGCTTTTACAAACTGCTGAAGTTACAGTCAAACACGACTTGGAGATGCTCAAGCACACATTACTGTGTCTCGTTTTGGAAGGCTGAGTCCTCCATAGGTCTACTTTGAAGTCTGCTATGTCATTGAGGCTATCTCATTTCATAAAAGCAGGTAGGACACTCCGTATGCACCATTCTAATGCGACCTACTTTCACGAGAATTCGGAGGACACATGAGGTGTATCCTTCGTTGCTAGAGATAACCCACAATTCTTTGCGTAGGCCGGCATCTGTATTTGATTAAACGGCAGCAGCTGCATATTCAATCAAATATGTGGAGTTTTAATGTTAACAGGTTAAAATTTGTGTCACGTTTTTTATAATCTAAGCAGGTGTAACACTCCAGTTGACGGAAGGAAGATGCCACAAAGGGGAACTGAAATATACTGATGTGTTAGATTGTAAGGGTTCGGGAAACAGCAGACAGGTGAGTAAATCCAAAAGACAGGTAACATCCACAAGTAGGTAAATCCAGACACGACAGGTAACATCCAAGGGTAAATTATATCAAACACAACAGGTAACATCCACGGCTTAACGATCATCAATGACAACATGTAACATCCATAGGTAAGTAATCATAAGTCGGAACTAGAACAAAACATACTATATTTGACTACTATATCTGACCATCAATAGAACAGGGAATGAGGATCAGGTGCAGGTGTAATCATGGTGATCAGATGCAATGGATTATGTGCAATGGATTATGGGGAATGTAGTCTGTGATTGTCAATAGTCTGGTGAAAGGGAACGAGTGAACCGGGGGGAAGATGCAGATGCTGGGGGTGTGGCTGACAGCTGAGGAGAGCTAGTTACAGTACTCCACAGGCATCCTGGAGGCTCAGGTGGGACACCGGGGACAGTACAGGGAGCCTCCAAGACGCCGACACCGGGAATCCTCCGTGGTGCCGGTAGCTCGGGAGGCCTGGAGGGTGCCAGCCGCACCGGAAGCCTGGGGAGTGTTGGCCGTTCGGGATGTTTGGGGCAAGTCCAGGTGCTCAAGGCGGTCTTTAGTCTGGGGCTCTGGGCAGGCTTTGCGATGGAGTTCTGAGCAGATTTCGGAATGGGATTCTGGGCAGGCCGGCTCGAAGACCTCTCGAAGGCTGTACGGGACCGGCTCGAAACATAATGGAAGGCTTGAAGAAGAGCTGGGCAGCCGACTCAGGTGACTGAGCGGCCGGCACCGGCGGCTGGGCAGCTGGCTCAGGTGACTGAGTGGCCGGCACCGGCGGCTGGGCAGCTGGCTTTGGCTGCTTGGTAGCCGGCTCTTGCGGCTGGTCAGCGGGATCTGGCTTTTACAGAAGCTCAATAACTTAATGTAAAGATGTTGGTCTAGATTTACAGTAAATGAGATTCATTGCAGATGCAGTAGAGTATTCCTATCTAAACTTTTTATAATTCGCATAGTATTTCAAGAGGATATAGATTTACATTTGTTTCTTTCCTGGATTCGTGCAAATGAAAGAGTCTCGATGAGTCTGCCGTTTAGAAAGCATCTCCGGCTTGATATTTGTTGGGTGGGAATGATACAGTTGTGAAATTACGCACATTTCTTGGAAAAGCACCACAAACAAATTTCTTGCAATTTAGCAGTTCCCTCTCTGTTGGTCTCTCGACGTTGTGTCGAACCGACAGAATGGGGTTTGATCTTGAGAACCTATCAACTCTGATTGTACTTTTAAAAAGCCAATGAAATTGGCGAATTGGCGAATGGCTATGACACGCCAGTCTCCGCCCCATGCATACGGGTATAAAAGGAAGATGGCTATTTCGGGTGCTGGGTCATTTCCATTTCCATTAGGTGCTGCTAGTTGCACCCTATTGGCCCAACCAGGCTTAGTTCTCAGAGCTGACGCTTCTGACAAAGACTCCCCCTGACCGATTCCCCTGGTGAAGAACCTTCTTTCTCAGGGGAAGGGCACGATCTGGCACCAGGGGCCAGACCTCTGTCCAACATAAGGGTTGCAGGTAAGTCTCTCAGACAGCACGGCCTGGTCATTAGGTTCCATACGGGCGCGAGAGAGCCCTGTTGAGTCCCTTGGAGAGGCCGCTCTCCCTCCTCTTATGATGAAGACGGCTTTCCTACTGGCGCTCGCCTCTATCGAGAGGGTAAGGGATCTACGCGCACTCTTTGTGTCCAACGAGCTCGGGCCGGGTGACTCCCATGTTGTACTGAGACCCCGGCCTGGCTACGTGCCCAATGTTCCTACCACTCCCTTTTGGGACCAGGTGGTGAACAAGGGAGGAAGACTCAACCCCTAACGTGTTGTGTCCGGTACGCGCCCTGCGCCTCTACTTGGACACACGCAGGAGTTCTGAGCGGCTCTTTGTCTGTTTCGGAGGACAGAAGAAGGGGAGAGCTGTCTCCAAGCAGAGACTGGCTTGGACGCCATCACCTTGGCGTACCGGTCTCAAGACCTCCCATGCCCATTGGCACTGAGAGCTCACTCCAACCGGGGTGGAGCCTCCTCGTGGGTACTGGCTCAGGACGCCTTTTTGGCAGACATCTGTAGAGCTGCGGGTTGCCGGTTTTTGCCGGTTTCTACAACCTTCGTGTGGAACCTGTCTCTGACGGTGTCTTACACGGCAGGTAGGACCGAGGTAGACGAACCCCTCTACTTGAGCTGGTGCTTCACACGTAATGACTCCTCCTCCTTGAGTAGTCCCATCTGATGTTGTTCCTCACTCCTGATTCCCCTGTCGGTGAATCTGTGATCTCCCCGCAGTGGACTCCACCGCTGTCGTGCATCCCTGGATAGGGCCCTGCACCATCTTCCCATGTGTTCTCCCTCACTGGTGAGACCGTGTAGGTATTTTCCACATTGTTACCTCCTTCAGGCAGGATGTGGCCTCCGTAGCGTATTTCCCCTCAGGGGGATTTATGCTTCCCAGTGTCCATCACGGCGTCGAATGGCCATCTCGTAACCAGAGTAGGAAGACCTCCATTCGTGACGACAGAAGGTAAGAGCTTAGCCCTTTTTTCTAAGTGCTGCCTTACCTTATCACTGGAAGGTCACGATTTTGCGATAGCGCTCACATGTGACTCGCCCAGGCTAGTCAGTGTCGCTCCGCTGGAGGTCGTGATGCGGCGTAGTGCCGTGGTGTTTCGTATAGGAACTCCATCTGTCGGTTTGACACAACATCGATAGACCGACAGAAAGGGAACGTCTTGGTTACGGATATAACCTCAGTTCCCTGATGGAGGGAACGAGACGTTGTGTGCCTTATGCCACAATGCTTCACCTGCTGCTGCGACCGGGATATGCTTCTCAGGTTCCTCAGCTCTGAAGGAGAATGAATGGGCACGCCATCTTCCTTTTATACCCGTATGTATGGGGCAGAGTCAGGCATGTAACGCCATTCACCAATTTCATTGCCCTTTTAAAAGTACAATCAGAAGTGATAGGTTTTCAAGATCAAACCCCATCTATCGGTTCGACACAACATCTCGTTCCCTACATCAGGGAACTGAGGTTACATCCGTAACCAAGACGATCTTTTTGATGATTCCTCCTTGACCTTATTCAAATTTAGTTTTGTAACAGCCGCTCCGCTTTCTTCTTTTCTCCCAGGGCCTTAGAACAAGCAAAATGTTGTCAATCGTTGCTAAGCAACCATGAGCCCCACTCTCCCTGAAGACGAGGATGTTTCGGAAAAGTATAAATTGATTTCCAGCCTCGAAAATTCATTGACGTAGATTTAATTATGAAGACAAGAAATGGAAAACGCCTATCCTCCACTTTGGCTTAGTTTTTAATGGATACAAAAACAATCATAATAACAGTAATCATAATAAATAATTATAACTAAATGTTGGAATTTAGCCTGGTTATATGTTGGTACTATCACAACGTTTTTTGAATGTCTAATTGCAACGTGGAGATTACGTTATTTCAACACCTAAATAAAATGTGTCATAAACATTACCGTTTGGTCTGGTTTTGTTTTCATGGTAAACACACGTGATATTTACGTTTTTAAACTACTTAAAGAAAACATACCACTTTGGTATTTTTTTAACTTTTTAAAAACGTTTTATTTTTGTTGTTTATTTTTTAATGCAACAGTCCGCAAGATTGGCCTCTTTGTCGCCATCTCAGTTTGTAATTGCTATTGCAAGTGTTGTGCGGAGGTATTTTTTTTACGTGAGTCTTGATTCGGCACTGCTCAACTGCGCGGATTAGTCTGATGTTTTGTGTCGTGGCCTGTGACAGTGCACAGGTGAGAATCTTCACTGTACATCAGTAGCACATAATAAACACAGATAACATGGCAGATGATATAACACCAAACATATAAGAACATAAACACACCCAAATAGCGAGAATGGAGGCTGTGTTGAAGTGTTCTGATATTATTTTGGGTGCTGGGTCATTTCCATACCTGCAAACAATGCCGTTTTTGCCGCGAGTCTCCAGTTTTGTTATTTCTCATGGAAACTCCCGTAATGTGAACCGGACAAAAGTTCCCGATCTCGGGTCTCAAATGCTGACAGGTAATGTTGTTACGATCATAAATCATTATTATACACCATACAACTATATATACTATATGCAAAGCCTTGCCATCATATCCAGGATATAAATCCGTAAATTTGAGTAAAATCACAGGCTTCACTTATGCCGTGCTAATTCGCATCACATGAAATACAGATGTGGGGAGGTAATTTCTAAATCACACAACGTCCCCAGATAATACTAATCCCGTGCGAATAGAGCTTAAGTTACATTTATCACAATGAACATAACAAAGAGAGAAAGAACAACCGATGAAACTGTACCCGTCTGTATTAACACAACAAGTGCACTACGGTTTTTGTGTTATCTATTGAAATGTCTAACCTGTTCAGAAGAAATAAAGCCATGTCTGCTTCCGTTTTCAATCCTTTCAGATCACGGAGTTCACGCCACCTTTGAAATGCCTTGCCAGTATTATTTCTTGTTTTCGCATGAGTCCGATCACATTCCCTTTTTCTTTGTAAAAGAACCTGATGAATCACCAGATGTCGACGCTGTTTGCCGTTTAAAAGTAAAAGTAATAAACGCCGCCATAAATAATACTAAAAGTTGTATAAAATCCTACCCAGCAGTTGTGAGTACACGCTGTCATGAAATACGCGGAAGAACCCAACTGCAGGCAGGCGGGGTAGAAGGGGTTAACAAAGAGACTTTAATAACAAAATAAAACAGCAAACAAAAACCCACAATGGGGGAAAAACAAGACAGGAATATAAACAAGAAGACTAACTGACACTAAACTGAACTACAACAACACTTGACATAAACTAAACTCAAACACTTACTAAGACTTGACGGGACAATCCAAACAGGAACACGAACTTGGGAGAGACAGGTAGCCAGGGTACATCAACACATAGAATGCAATGCACGAGCAACAAGACAATGAAACATGAGGACTATTTAAAGGGAAGACAAACGAAGGATAATGACACGAGAGGAAACGAGAGGAGCGGGGCCACTGACGAGACACGAGAAAACACATGAGAAGTAAAAAACATAAACATCTCATGGCTTTCTCACATAAAACAAGGGATCCTGCCGTGATTCTGCTACAAGATCAAAAAAGACATGACAAGATGGGCAGAATCACGACACACGCTACAAATCGCCTGTCACTCGCAGTATCCACACGCGGGCTAGCACCGGATCCTCTTTGTTCTGTGTACGAATGTGACGAAATGATGCATAGACGAAAAACACCATATAAGGATCTCCGGGAAAGACGACCCGACAGGGCAAATTACAAACCATTATTACAAGCTTTCCGTGGTGAATCCAGCAAGGGTAATGACACAGTTTTAAACACTGTTATATCACTATGTACTTGCTCAATAATTGGTTTTAGCTCATTTTTACAAAAAAAACTTGCGGACTGCCACTTTAAAATCACCCCCGAGGAGGTTGCTTTGATTCAGATAAGTATGTGAGTGACATTGGTTCTTCTGTTTGTTAGAACCAAGATATGTTGTTGTAATATAAGCTGTGTGACGGAGCATTTTTGAGCGTCATTGTTTATCTGAAACCACTTTAAAAGAGTAAGTAACATTAGATCAAGAAAATTACATCTCATGCAGTGTGTTATGTTGCCGTGTTTGAAAGTAAGCAGTCTGCCAAGTTGTAAGTCCGAAGGTGAATTAAAAACAAAATTATTGGCTTTTAAAAAAGGGAGTCGACTCCGAATCACGCAAACGAGTCTATCTTTGTCACTAGAAATAGTCCCCGCCTACGTTTTGCTGGGACTGCCACGAAAACTTCATTCTCCTCCCCCAAACACTGTCGCTCGTTCGTGATGCGTGTGCATCATGTCTAGAACCTGTTCTACGTTATGAAACTAAGTCCGTTTTATTTAAGATACCAAAGGAAGAACGGTAACGCTTCAGATTATTGCCCGCAATGTACCGCATAATTAAACAGCATTTACAGCGTAACTACTTGTAACAATAATGTACCTCTTCAGTACATATCTGTAGGTAAAAGGGAACAATATGTAAAGTTCTGGTAATAAAGGGGTAAGAGTAAGGAATATTAAAACAATATTTATGAGGGAACTGCATGCCATATAAACGTCCAAATCAAACTGCTCTTGAAATACTTGATTATAGTCTCGAAATATCAACATTGATTTTGCAAATTTTACACTTTAAAACAAACTCTCACATTATAACAAACTCATAATAAAAATTAATTTGTGACCAACAATCTTAAAATCCATGAAATAAAATCTGTTTTGCTTGCGCATCATTTCCCATTATTTCATATTTGTAATGATAATAAAATAAAAACCCCGTACTTAATTAATATCCACAGTAGCTTATTTATGGGTACTTTGTGATTACAAAAATAGTGCTTTAGTTTATGTTCATGCTAAGATTGTTGTACAGCATACTGCAGGTCATGCATACCACGTTATATTAAAATAATTACCCCTTAGTTTTAAAATACTTGAATATGAAGATGAATATTCTTTATTCCGCAAACTTTGCATATTGTTCCCCGTTACCTACAGATATGTACTGTAAAGGTACATTATTGTTACAATTAGTTACTCTGTAAATTCTGTTTAGTTATGCGGTACATTACGGGCCGTAATCTAAAGGATTACCGGAAGAACTTCTGAGGAAACAATGGTTACAATTCATTTTTCATACGACACCAAAGGAGTTATAACCACAGGGTTTTACTGTGCGCGCGTCATTTCACCGAAGATTGCTTCAATAATCTTTGTGCGTTCACTGCAGGATATGTTAAACGACTATCCTTGAAAGAGGGGGCAATACCAACTTTATTTGGACCTGTTAGCTCCACCGAATCACAACCTGTAAGTGTGACTATTTTATAGCATGTTGGTGGGACTTCAATTTGATCTATGCGTCTTACAACCTAACGGATAACATGATTAAATTACTACACAGAAGTAATTGTAGTTATTGTAACAAACAATAGAAAAGTATTTTTCATAAAACATAAATTAATTCATAATATTGTGTATACGACCTGTTGCACTTCCTGGCAGCAAAGATTTTCAGCCTCTGTCATAACCACGATGAGCCTCGAGACCTGCCCCATTGGGACTCCAGCCCGGAGGAGAGACATGTCTTTCCGGGGGGTAGGGTGCGACGGCAGTGAGACGTGATGTGAACACGTCTCGTGCCGGCGTGCCACGCTCTCCAAGGAACCCGACTCTGAAGCCAATGCTGAAGCGGTCTCATATGCATCAACCCGAGCGGCACGACTGCCATCGAGGACGCCATATGCCCCAGGAGCCTCTGAAAAAGTTTCAATGGGACTGCTGAGCGCTGCCCGACGAGGGTCATGGTAACAGAGTCTAGTTCCACACCGAGATAAGAGGAGCTCTGCGCAGGGGAGAGCCTGCTCTTGTCCCAGTTGACCTGTAGGCCCAATCTGTCGAGGTGCCGGAGCACAAGGTCCCTGTACGTACACAACAGATCTTGCGAGTGAGCCAAGATGAGCCAGTCGTCGAGATAGTTGAGGATACGCATGCCCTGCTCCCTGAGCAGCCTCCACTACCTTGGTTAAGGCACGGGGAGGACCTTGTACTGCTATGCAGGACCTTGTACTGGTATGCTCGACCCTCGAAGGCAAACCAAGAAACGGTCTGTGCCGTCGGAGAATCGAGACATGGAAGTACGCGTCCTTCAGGTCGATTGCCACGAACAAGTCCTGATGTCGGATAGACTCCAGGATGTGCCTCTGCATCAACATTCTGAACGGGTGCCTGTGAAGGGTATTGTTCAGAGTGCACAGATCCAGGATGGGGCGCAGCCCCCCACCTTGCTTGGGGACGATGAAGTAGGGGCTGTAAAACCCCGAAGACATCTCAGCCAGAGGGACGGGCTCGATCGCCCCCTTCATGAGAAGGGTGGCGACCTCCGTCCGAAGTACGGGAGCATTTTGACCACGTACTGAGGTGAACAAAATGCCCCGAAACTTAGGCAGGCGCCTGGCAAATTGGAGCACGTAGCTGAGACTAGTCACTGCGGCAGGTTGCAGAGCTGTAACCAGGCCCCCAGATACTGTGACTGAGGAACCAGTGGGGAGATCTGCAACATCGTCCCCGTGAGGGGAGGTTCTGTGGGTGGCAGCACGGCCGTCTCGTCAGGGGAAGGACCCCAGGGAGACAAGCGGGTCTGCTGACTTACCTGCCATAAGTCTTTTGCTGCATGGTGGAGGCTGCTGCATGCTGAAAACGCCCAGGGAGGGAAGAGGCTCTCTCAATAAGGATGTGGGTACCAGGCCCTGAGAAGGGCCCGGCTTGGGTTGGGACGAGGCAGGAATTGTCCCACTGCTGTTCAACAGCGGGGGTACGGCCGGAGCTGCGCCCGATGTTCTAATCCTCCCTGGGCGGTCTCCGTCAGCCGCTTCTTCTTGCTCGGCTGCTGACGGGGGGTTGAAACCTTCCTGCGTGAATTCCTCTGCCCACGGAAGGCCGCCTGAGGAGGGGGGCACTGGAGCCGGGGCGGGAGGAGCAGAGGGGCGGGGCTGCTGGGAAGCTAACGCCATCCGGGACCTCGACGCCCTGCTGGGGACCGGGTCGCGGCGGGGCAGAATGTGCTTGATCGCCTCCGTCTGCTTCTACACGGTGGAGAACTGCTGGGAGAAGTCCTCGACCGTGTCACCAAACAGCCCACCGCCGTCACCTCGGTCACCCGTAGAGCAAGGTCAGTGGCGGTGCGCAGTTCCTGCATAACCGCCGGGTCGCGCATTCCCTCGTCGAGTTACTTCAATGCCTTGGCCTGGTGGACCTGCAGGATGGCCATGGCATGAAGCGCAGAGGCAGCTTGCCCCGCGGCAGTTTAAGCCTTCGACACCAATGATGATGAAAACTTACATGCCCGGGAAGGGAGCCTTGGTCGGTCCCGCCAGGTGGCGGCCGTCTGCTGGGACAGTTCTGACGTGTACATGCCGAGAAGGGGGCGTGACACATCTTCGTGAGCTCATCATGCACCTCCGGGAGAAAAGGCACATGGGCTTATCACCGCGCCCCGTATCCAGGTACCAAGAATCCAGCCGTGAGTGTTGCGGGGAAGGCGGTGAGGTGCACTGCACCCCGAGGCTCACAGCGGCTCGGGAAAGCATGCCCATCATATCCGCGTCAGACTCATCCAGAGCTCAACCGGCCATAGCCGGGAGGTCCAGAGAATCCTCAGCGTCAGATGCCAGGAAGTCACCATCTGATGCCGTAACCGATACCTCGTCCTCTGTATGCTGCTGCGTAGATCCGCTATGGGACGGTCGACTGACTGGGTAGGTGTTCGTGATGGGGCATGGACGGCCCGCGGCAGTTTCTGAAATTTGTTTTTTTAGGAAACGTCTCCTGTAGACACTGTTGGCTCGCTACCGAAACGCCCAGGGGAAACGCGCACACACCAGGACGAATCCGCTGCTCTGCATCGTAGAGCCCAGTAGCTGGAGAGAAGTGCTTTGCATGAGCTCAGCAGGTTCCGAAGAACAAAAAGGTGAATGAATGAGCACCCCATCTTCCTTTTATACCCATATGTACGGGCGGCGACTGGCATGCCACACCATTCATCAACTTCATTAGCCTTTTAATAAGTACAATCGGAGATGATAGGTTCTCAAGATCAAACCCCATTCTGTCGGTTCGACACAACATCGAGAGACCGACAGAAAGGGAACCAATGTTACTCACACTGATCCGAATCAAAGCGACCTCCTCAGTGGTGATTTTTAGACGATCTTTCTCTCCAACCTCTCTCTGCTGGAAAGCATTCACAATAGTAACGTGGGTGATAGCATATCTCCGCTAAAAGCTTTCACCATACCATGAGTCCTAATGCGTCTCTGCTGGAAAGTTGTCAGTTGTGTCTCAAATGACATACTATACACTATGCACTTAAACGATGGACTATGCACTCAACCATCTAGTGTATGAATTTAGAAGGGTAGTATTGTCCAAAATGTCATACTTTACGGTTCTATAATACTTAACGGTCTTAAAATCACTTGATTGTTGAGGAAGTTGGTCAGTCTCAGTTCAGATGGCATCACATGACCGGGTTCATGATCATAAGTGCAAAGCAATTCTGATGAAATCATTAATATCTGATTTGCTCTGTTCCTACACCACCTCATAGAACTTATGCAGACAGTCAGTGACGACAACATGACAGCCTATACAACATTGGTGCACAGCCATTAGCCCTATTGTACAATAATAGGATACCTTCTTGAATTCACATTAGTAATGAAGTGGTGTAAAGACAAACAAAGCTTATGTGCACTGCTCAGTAATGTGTCATTGGAGTGTCATTGAAGTCATTGGGGCAGTTTCCTGGACAGGGAGCCAGGACTAATGCCTTAGTTAAATTAGGACATTTAAGTAGTTTTTCCAAACACGCCTTACAAGAAAACAATACTTGTGTGCATTTGGAGACAAAACAATGGCACGGATGTATTTTAAGATGTGTTAGTGTATGGTGTTGTACACCAAGTGTAAAAGAATATTGTAACCAAGTAATTATTTGTCAGTTATCAGACTTAAACATGTTATTGGTTCAAGGTTATGTTAAGATGTCTGATTGGAGCAACTATGGGATGTTCCGCCCACTGTACAACCGGAAAAAGAGAAAAGAGTCTAGGATAGCAAGTGTGTGCTCCGGTGATTGAGAGATTGGCCACAAGTGTTCTAATGGCTGTGTAAAATAAATAATCTTTCTGCTGCCTATATTGTCTCTCTTCGTGTTCTCTTCTGTAACATCTTAAGAGGGACTTGTTCCCACGACACAACATAGTGCAAGCTGTTTTCAGTTTAAACAGCTCTAATATTTATTTGAGTCTAGGACTTGTCTTAAACACTGTACAGGAAACCAGCCCATGGTCTCACTACAGAAAGCACAGTTTAACCATGATATCTGTAGTAAAACTACGGTAATACTAATGGTAACCAATGGGCTATATCCACGCGATACTTCCGCGTTCTCCCGGCAAGAACTCTCGGCAGTTTCCGGTTGGCTCCTACAACCTGGCGTCCACATATGTGGACATCACATTTTTGGTTGTGTGGATGATAATACTTAATTCTGTGTAACTGGGTCCTGTTGTTTACAAAACTGCCATCTGGTGATGTCAGAAGAGAAAAACACTTTACATAAAATTTCAAGATGGCGGCGAACACATCTGAAAAATAAAGGCAGCTATGGCAGGCCAAAACGTCTACAAGGTACATTTCTTTTAATAAAATGTCATTGTTGCTTATTGTTAAGTTATGCAAAGTAGAGTTGTATGATTAATATGCCATGCAAATTTGACACGTTTTTGCAACAGTAAATATTTACTATGCCTCTAAACTTGATGTCCACGTATGTGGACAATTGGACTTTGCTAAGTTGAAAATGCATTAAAAAATTACTGTTTTCAAATAACTGTGAAAATGTAGTTTGGGAAGAATTTGTTAGAAAACATAAATTTACACAAGTACTGCAAGCAGTACCACGGTGCCCATACTTTACAAGTGTACCCACACCCAGCATTCCCACACTTCCCCCAGTGTACCCACAGCGTCCCCACACACAGCCCACACTTCCCCCAGTGTACCCACAGCATTCCCACACTTCCCCCAGTGTACCCACAGCATCCCCACACACAGCCCACACTTCCCCCAGTGTACCCACAGCATTCCCACACTTCCCCCAGTGTACCCACAGCATCCCCACACTTCCCCCAGTGTACCCACAGCATTCCCACACTTTTCCCAGTGTACCCACAGCATCCCCACACACAGCCCACACTTCCCCCAGTGTACCCACACACAGCCCACACTTCCCCCAGTGTACCCACAGCATTCCCACACTGCCCCCAGTGTACACACAGCATCCCCACACACAGCCCACACTTTCCCCAGTGTACCCACAGCATGCCCACACACAGCCCACACTTCCCCCAGTGTACCCACAGCATTCCCACACTTCCCCCAGTGTACCCACAGCATTCCCACACTTCCCCCAGTGTACCCACAGCATTCCCACACTTCCCCCAGTGTACCCACAGCATAGTGTACCCACAGCATCCCCACACCCAGCCCACACTTCCCCCAGTGTACCCACAGCATCCCCACACCCAGCCCACACTTCCCCCAGTGTACCCACAGCATCCCCACACACAGCCCACACTCCCCCCAGTGAACCCACAGCATTCCCACACTTCCCCCAGTGTACCCACAGCATGCCCACACTAGACATATGCCCGGTTAACTGAAAATATATATCACGTGATTTATTATTACACCTTTATTTAACCAGGTAAGTCAATTGAGAACCAGTTCTCATTTACAATGACGACCTGACCAAGAAGCAGCATAAGAAGCAGCAGGTTCAGTACAACAATTACACAAATAACACAATTATAAACAAAGTCACAAACAGTGAAGAAACAAACAATCGATTTACTAAAAACAAGCACAATGATCTTGAACAAATGACAAAATTAGGCTTTTAAAAGCTGCAAACGAAACAAATGAACTGAGGTTTAAGGTCTGCTGCAAATGACTCCAGTCATTAGCAGCAGCAAACTGAAATGAATAACGACCAAAAGAAGTACCGGCTTTAGGTATGACAAGGCTGATAATACCGCTGGAGCGCAAATTATGAACTGGATTATGTATATTAAGAAGTAACTGTAAATAAGATGGAGTATTCCCGATAAGAGTTTTATAAATAAACAAAAACCAATGAATTTGTCTGCGAGAATGAAGAGAAAGCCAATTCAATGATAGATACAGATGACAATGATGAGTTTTAAAAGAAGCTCCATTTACAAAGCGGATTGCAGCATGATAAATCACATATAGTTTATAAAGCAGAGTTTTTGAAGCAGACCTGTAAACTATATCCCCATAATCCAAAATAGGAAGCACTGTCGTTTTAACCAGAGTTGTTTAGAAGAATATGTAAAAGAAGATTTATTGCCGTAAAGAAAACCAATATGGATTTTAACCTTTGAAAGTAATGCATTTATGTGTGTTTCAAATGACAGTTTGCTATCAAGCCAGATACTGAGATATTTATAGTGTTGAACATAATCGATCTCAAAGCCATCCGATGTAGAAATTTTAGGCAAATGCTTAGCAAGTGAGAGATTCCTACTAAAAACCATACATTTATTTTTATTTTTATTTAAGACCAAATGAAGATTAGAGAGAGCGTGTTCAATGCGATTAAAACTGGCCTGTAAAAGAGATAATGCAGTGGTCAGGGAGGAGCTAGATGTATAAATGATGGTATCAACAGCATATAAATGTACGTTGCAATCACCTACATTAAAAGTAATATCATTAACATAAATATTAAAAAGTGTGGGCCCCAAAATACTTCCTTGAGGGACCCCTTTCAATAATAACATAGGGTCTGACAAAAGCCCTTCCACCCTCACTGATTGTTAACGGTCATAACAATAACTCCTAAACCAAGCCATACATCTCTCAGAAATTCCTATGCCTTTTAGTCTATCAAGTAGTATTGCGTGGTCCACAGAATCGAAACCCTTTGCCAGATCAATGAATGCAGCTACACTGTACTCCTTTCTGTCAATGGCACATGTAATGTCATTGAGGACCTTAAGTGTAGCAGTAATACAGCTATGCCCGGATCTAAAACCAGACTGAGCCTGATTAACGATGTTGTAAATCTCCAAATAGTGCGTAAACTGCTTATTAACCAGTTTCTCTAATATTTTAGAAAGACAGGGCAAGATAGATATAGGCCTATAACAATTTAAATCCGAGTTATCACCCCCTTTAAAAAGTGGGGTTACAGCAGCAGATTTCCAATCCATCGAGAATACACCAGATTGGAGAGAAAGATTAAAAATGCAAGCAATAGGTGATGCTATAGTATGAGCTGCTTTCTTTAAGAACAATGGATCTAATTCGTCTAATCCATCAGATTTGTAAGTGTCCAAATTAAGCAGCTCCTCGAGCACCTCAATCTCCTGAATTGGCTGAAAAGAAAAGGAGGAGGAGGAGGGAGAGCCTAAAGCAGATGATTGAATAGGAGATGCCAGGTTAACCGGCAAACTAGATGTACCGGAGCTATTTTCATAGACACAGCCTATATTAACAAATTGTCTATTGAATAGATCCACCATACTGGATTTTTCTGTGATAACAACACCATCAGATTGTATTACAGAAGGCAAGCAAGAAGAGATATTAGCATTTTCCATTTTTTTGATGATATTCCAAAATTTACGAGGATCGGAGCCGTTAACAGTTAAATGATGTTTAAAATAAATAAATTTTGCCTGTCTAATAGACTGAGTACATTTATTTCTTGCCGCCCTATATAATTGCCAATCAGATACATTATTCGATGTCTTAGCTGTACGCCATAAAATATGTTTTTGGCGAATAAGCTCAGACAGAGATGGGCTAAACCAAGGGCTAAGACGATTTTTTACCCTAATCTTTTTAACAGGGGCATGTTTATTCAGAACAGATTTATACAAAAATTTAAAATATGCCCAAGCCTCTTCAACACCAGGTATAAGCCCAATTCTATACCAATCCACAGGGCTGGACTTAGGAGGGTGGGGGCCCCTGGGCTTGAGTTGTTTTCGGGGCCCCCGTACCATTTAAAATCATGTGTTTGTTAGCATTAGTAAATGTTTTTTTTTCTCCAATGACTAACAATGACACGTGTTCATTGGTTTACACGTTTATAATGCTTGTTTTGACAGTGGGAGCCACAAGTGGTGAATTTATAGCGTGTAGGAAGTTTCAAACATACTTAAATGTAAAATCCAATCAACATTACAATATCAAGGGGACTAATATAGTTTCTGACATAATCATACAGCCCTACCATTATGTATTTTAAAATTAAATTTATTGATCCATAATAAGAAAACTACTAAAAAGGAACAAATGTGTGTGTTCTCCCTGTATTTCTGGAGGATGTTGAGAGATTATACGTCTTGGATCTAAAATTTGAGAACACCTGCATTAACATGAAACCAACAATGAGCAATACAGTTGTCAGCATTTATTAATCTTGTTTATTGTTAGTTAATGCCAAATACAATTGTTCATGTTAGTTCAGGTGCATGTTTTTAAAAATATTAGTAAATACTGAAAATAAAGATTAACAAATGCAGACATGTAATCTAATGCTTAACTAATGTTAACTAATGCAATGGTGTAAAGTGTTAAAAATATATTAGTATTCTATTGCAATTCCATCAGTAAAGCATATGACAGATATATGAGTTTGAAATGCACATTAAAATTGTATTCATATAATGAGATGAAACGTCTTATTATGGCTTAAATAGTTTCATAATAATGAGATGGGTCCATAGTTTTGTAAAGTCTAGTTAACTGAGGTTGTGCAGGGCAAATAGGGCACCCCTCTGTTATAAATCGTTTTAATTACTTTATGACTAACATAACATCATTTTCATGTCAAATTCTTAAATGTAAATCTAAGAGACTGTTTAATGCAGCTCACAGGCCATGAATGGTATATCTGCAAAGTATCATCTTAATTTAGCATTTACATTTTGCCAGAGATCTCAACGTCAGAAATGAAATAACGCAGTTTGAAAAAGCACGAGCAGTTTGACCCTACACGCGTCCCGTAGTTCGGTTGTTTTAACTTTGTTTATTAGTTAGCAAAATGTTTTCATTTTTTATTTACATGGATGGATTTAACAGTGTTTGCATATTATTTAGAAGAACCGCTTATGGCCACAGAACGGGAAATATTAGAAATAAACTCTATATTACCAGTTTTTATTCAGAGATGTCTGCAGAACACAACACTTTTCATAACACGTTTTTTGTAAAAGCAAAGAAAGTGTAACAACAACAACAGCTAGTAGACTCTACTGCATCTACCTGTGGATGAACCGATCTGTCGTCTTCAGTGAGCGGACACAGACTGTGAGGAGCGAGCGTTAAATGGAAAACGCGGAGTGGAATAATATAGCGGTGTAATAAGAGAAAGTTTTTCGCGGGGATGTGAATCCTCTCTACTCTACTTCGACTACCGTTCAATTTCGCCTACCAAAGGCGGGCGCCAGCCTGTGAGGGCAAATGGGCAGCGGCTCAAGCCACAGTGCCACCCCGTTAACGCGTTCCGGCTCACGTCGGTCCGCGAGTTTCAAAGGAGAAATAACTGAAATAAAACCGGAGGGTGGCGGCCTGGCGGGAGATGGTGAGACAGGTATGCTCTGGATTCTCTGCCTAAAGATCAAGGTGTGGTGCCATGGGTGTAAACAATCATTATTTCCTAAATGCTGTTCTTTCGCGTTCTTGTCTCTCAGTTTTTGGTTTTCTTTAAGCGCGGCACTGCGATTGCGCTTGTCAGCCATTAGAACAAGCGTCTTAATGAGCAGACAGGTTTCAACTGCGGTAAACGTAACGGATAGAATCCACAAATGACCAATCAGGAAACGCCAACATGACTGACGGAACTATTAGCCAATTAAACGACATCGTTCCTAACATAAGGCAGTGCTATTGAACATTGGTAGGCCAATGCACAAAGTTTAAATGAAAAATAAAATTACTGGCATATAACTAAACAAATCAAATTAACGACAGCAGGCGGGCCCCCTGAAGGGCGGGGCCCCTGGGCTAGAGCCCAGTCAAGGCCAATGGTAAGTCCGGCCTTGCCTATCCATATCAGCCAAGTCATGCAAAAAGGCCTGTTCATTAAAATTTTTCAAGAAGCGTTTAAAAACAAGTACCGGAGGGTTTCTCAATGTGGTACACTTACGAACACAGGCTATATTACAATGATCGCTTAAACTCTGACAAAAAACTCCCGACATATACCTCTCAGGCCTATTAGTGAGTATAACATCAATTAGTGTAATGGATTCCATGACCTTAGTATTATATCTAGTAGGAGCCTGCACAATCTGGGTTAAGTTTAAGGCATCTAGTTGCAATTGTAAAGATGGTGGAGGACTAAACATATCCCAATTCAAATCTCCTAATAAAATAAACTCAGATGAAATGTGAGGAGCTATTGCTTTACTTAAAACAGTTAAAGCACATGCAGGAGCAGAGGGCGGTCTATAACAACCAGCTACAGTGATAAAAAAGTGTTTTGATAAAATAATTTTTAAAAGTATTAGTTCGAATTGTTTAACAACTGATTTTGAAATAATTACAGAACATTGTAAATTATCTTTGCAATGGACAACCATCCCCCACCTTTAGAAATTCTATCTTGCCTAAAAATATTATACCCAGGGATGGAGACCGCAGAATTAGAGATAGATTTCTTAAACCATGATTCAGAAATAACAAGAATATCAGGGTTTGTAGTATGAACATAAGCAGTAACCTACGCGACTTTAGGGAGAAGACTACGTATGTTTAAATGCATTAATCCAAAACTTCTACGGCTACAGACAGTGTCATTTACAGAATTATCAGAAGTTGAAAAACCAAGAGGCCCAGGATTTGGTCGAATATTTCCGGACATCAACAGCAGAAGAATAATCAGGCACCTTTGCTTAAATGATTTGATGGTAAAATCCTTATTAGCAGTCTTACTGGGGAGAGAAGGTACAGAAAAATTGTCCTGGAGGGCCATGATGCTGATTATGCGAATAAAAAAAAAACCGAGCTGGTGAGGACTGGTGAGGAAATAGACAATTTTTGTCCCATGATAAGCAACTCGTTGTGCATGTGCTTCTGTTTAACATAAATGGAGTAAACAGAACAGCAGCTGGGGCCTTACCGTTGTTAAAAACGGCAACAAAACTGCACAAATAAAGAAAAAACAATACAACATGGATGTAAGAATAATCTCCCTTTAACGGGCAGTAAACAGGCCAGAAAGAAGCAGTTCTGAAACCGTGACATTTTAGAAACCAATCCTAGTTTCCAAACCACAGGTAGAAAAGTACGTAGACCGTCAGAAGCAGCTCCGAGTCCGTGAAATGTAGTCCAAGTTTATCTGAGTCATCCGAAATATGACGTTCACATATAAGCGAGAATCAGATGTAGTCCGGTAGCACTCTCTTCATCCAACAGCACTCGCAGCGAGAACTGTCGTCCGTAGCCTGAAGTCTAGCAGCGACATTCAAGCCAAAAAAGGGCAGACTCACCACCAGAAACACTCGCCCAATGTCCGTAGATTGAAGACTACCACCGACACACCGACCACCGAACACGAAATCAGGCGACAAAGCAGAACAGAAACCGGCATGAGCCACGAAATGCACCAATGTTGCTGACAGCGTTACCGATAAATTAACTCGCATAACATTTCTCAAAAGCAGACAAAAACAAAGAAAAACAAATCATAAGTAACCAGTGCACTGCCACCGTGCCTCCGCTGCCGCCATCTTGGGAGTCTGGGAAAATGTTGCTGATGCACAATTTGTGAGTGCAGTACGGTAAAATGCTGCTGCATCCGAAAGCCAGAGGGCGCTCTCGTGCAGAAACTCCAAATACGCACTGCAGAAGAAGACCATAACACAAGTAGTTCTAGGAAATGCCTAAGGACATGTTTTTATCACCGATCCTCAAGCCTCCTCAGGTATTTTTATGATAATAAAGTATATTTATAATGATCATGTTTGACGGGTGTTGCTTTTTTAAATGCACGTTATAAGCGACTTAAACTCGCACTGCTTTTAGATCGAGCAGCATTTCCTACTGATCCCAGAGCCGTGCTTCACAGACAAGTGACGCATCAATAAAATAATCGATATTTTGCATTATCGCAGCCAACTCGGTTTCAGCAGGATTTAGGGGTAACCGCGGTTAACCGGGCACATGTCTAGCCCACACACAGCTCACACTTCCCCCA